>NW_025727720.1:0-156119 GCF_021461385.2 Schistocerca piceifrons | reverse complement strand
CGGATTCTATAACTAGTGTCACAGGAATGGTTCAAACATAGACAGTAAGAAGAGTCAGTCTTCTTGTACTTAAGTCGGCATTGTGCCTTTTGTGTTTAATTCCGATGCATATTCTGTGTTTCATCGTCAATGAGAAGTTCCATGGGATACTGTAAACCTGGAGTGAAGCATCGGAATCTATAACTAGTGTCACAGTAATGGTTCAAAACATAGACAGTAAGAAGAGTCAGACGTCTTGAAGTGATGTCGGCATTGTGCCTTTTGTATTTACTTCCGATGCAATTTCTGTGTTTCATCGTCAATAAGAAGGTCCAAAGGATACAGTAAACCTGAAGTGAAGCATCGGAATCTATAACTAGTGTCACTGGAATGTTTCAAAGTATAGACAGTAAGAAGAGTCAGTCTTCTTGTACTTATGTCGGCATTGTGACTTTTGTATTTAATTCCGATGCAATTTCTGTGTTTCATGATCAATAAGAAGGTCCAAGGGATACAGTAAACCTGGACTGTAGCATCGGAATCTATAACTTGTGTCACAGGAATGGTTCAAAACATAGACAGTAATAAGAGTCAGTCTTCGTGTAATTAAGTCGGCATTTTGCCTTTTGTATTTAATTCTGATGCAATTTCTGTGTTTCACAGTCAATACGAAGGTCCAAGGGATTCAGTAAACCTAAAGTGAAGCATCGGAATCTATAACTAGTGTCACAGGAATGGTTCAAAACATAGACAGTAAGAAGAATCAGTCTTCTTGTACTTAAGTCGGCATTGTGCATTTTCTATATAATTCCGATGCAATTTTTGTGTTTCATCGTCAATAACAAGGTCCAAGGGATACAGTAAACCCGGAGTGAAGCATCGGAATCTATTACTAGTGTCAATGGAATCGTTCAAAACATAGACAGTAAGAAGAGTCAGTCTTCTTGTACTTAAGTCGGCATTGTGCCTTTTGTATTTAATTCCGATGCATTTTCTGTGTTTTATCGTCAATAAGAAGGTCAGAGGGATATAGTAAACCTGAAGTGAGGCATCGGAATCTATAGCTAGTGTCACAGGAATGGTTCAAATCATAGTCAATAAGAAGAGTCAGTCTTTTTGTACTTTATGTAGGCATTGTGCCTTTTGTATTTAATTCCGATGCAATTTCTGTGTTTCATCGTCAATAACAAGGTCCAAGGGATACAGTAAAACTGAAGTCATGCATCGGAATCTATAACTAGTGTCACAGGAATGGTTCAAAACGTAGACAGTAAGAAGAGTCAGTCTTCTTGTACTTAAGTAGGCATTGTGGCGTTTCAATTTAATTCCGATTCAATTTCTGTGTTTCCTCGTCAATACGAAGGTCAGAGGGATACAGTAAACCTCAAGTGAAGCATCGGAATCTATAACTAGTGTCACAGGAATGGTTCAAAACATAGTCAGTAGGAAGAGTCGGTCTTCATGTACTTAAGTCGGCATTGTGCCTTATGTATTTAATTCCGATGCAATTTCTGTGTTTCATCGTCAATAAGAAGGTCCAAGGGATACAGTAAATCTGGAGTGAAGCATCGGAATCTAAAACTAGTGTCACAGGAATGGTTCAAAACATAGACAGTAAGAGGAGTCAGTCTTCTTGTACTTAAGTCGGCATTGTGCCTTTTCTATTTAATTCCGATGCAATTTCTCTGTTTCGTCGTCAATAGGAAGGTCAGAGGGATACAATAAACCTGAAGTGAAGCATCGGAATCTATACCTAGTGTCACAGGAATGGTTCAAAACATAGTCAGTAAGAACAGTCAGCCTTCTTGTCCTTAAGTCGGCATTGTGCCTTTTGTATTTATTTCGGTGCAATTTCTGAGTTTCATCGGCAATACGGTCAGAGGGATACAGTAAACCTGAAGTGAAGCATCGGAATCTATAACTAGTGTCACAGGAATGGTTCAAAACATAGTCAGTAAGAAGAGTCAATCTTCTTGTATTTAAGTCGGCACTGTGCCTTTTGTATTCAATTCCAATGCAATTTCTGTGTTTCATCGTCAATAAGAAGGTCCAAGGTATACAGTAAACCTGAAGTGAAGCATCGGAATCTATAACTAGTGTCACAGGAATGGTTCAAAACATAGTTAGTAACAAGAGTCAGTCTTCTTGTACTTAAGTCGGCATTATGCCTTTTCTATTTAATTCCGATGCAATTTCTGTGTTTCATCGTCAATAAAAAGGTCCAAGGGATACAGTAAACCTGGAGTGAAGCATCGGAATCTATAACTAGTGTCACAGGAAAGGTTCAAAACATAGATAGTAAGAAGAGTCAGTCTTCATGTACTTAAGTCGACATTGTGCCTTTTCTATATTATTCCGATGCAATTTCTGTGTTTCATCGTCAATAACAAGGTCAGAGGGATACAATAAACCTGAAGTGAAGCATCGGAATCTATAACTAGTGTCACAGGAATGATTCAAAACATAGTCAGTAAGAAGAGTCAAACTTCTTGTACTTAAGTTGGCATTGTGCATTTCGTATTTAATTCCGGTTCAATTTCTGTGTTTCACCGGCATTAAGAAGGCCCAAGGGATACAGTAAACCTGAAGTGAAGCATCGGACACTATAAATAGTGTCACAGAAAAGGTTCAAAGCATAGACAGTAGATGAGTCAGTCTTCTTGTACTTAAGTCGGCATTGTTTCTTTTGTATTTAATTCCGATGCAATTTCTGTGTTTCATCGTCAATAAGAAGGTCTAAGGGATACAGAAAACCAGAAGTAAAGCATCGGAATCTATAACTAGTGTCACAGGAATGATTCAAACATAGACAGTGAGAAGAGTCAGTCTTCCTGTACTTAAGTCGGCATTGTGCCTTTTGTGTCTTATTCCGATGCAATATCTATGTTTCATCATCAATAAGAAGATCAGAGGGATACAGTAATCCTGAAGGGAAGCATCGGAATCTATAACTAGTGTCACAGGAATGGTTCAAAACATAGTCAGTAAGAAGAGTCAATCTTCTTGTACTTAAGTTGGCATTGTGCATTTCGTATTTCATATCGATGCAATTTCTGTGTTTCACCGGCAATAAGAAGGTCAGAAGGATGCGGGAAACCTAAGGTGAAGCATCGGAATCTATAACTAGTGTCACAGGAATGGTTCAAACATAGACAGTAAGAAGAGTCAGCCTTCTTGTACTTAACTCGTCATTGTGCCTCTTGTATTTTATTCCGATGCAATTTCTGTGTTTCATCGTCAATGTGAAGGTCCAAGGGATACAGTAAACCTGGAGTGTTGCATCGGAATCTATAACTTGTGTCACAGGAATGGTTCAAAACATAAAAAGTAAGAAGAGTCAGTCTTCGTGTACTTTAGTCGGCATTCGCCTTTTGTATTTAATTCCGACGCAATTTCTGTGTTTCATCGTGAATAAGAAGGTAAGGGATACAGTAAACCAGAAGTGAAGCATCAGAATCTATAACTAGTGTTACAGGAATGGTTCAAACATAGACAGTGAGATGAGTCATTCTTCCTGTACTTAAGTCGGCATTGTGCCTTTTGTATCTTATTCCGATGCAATTTCTATGTTTCATAATCAATAAGGAGGTCAGAGGGATACAGTAATCCTGAAGTGAAGCATCGAAATCTATAACTAGTGTCACAGGAATGGTTCAAACATAGTCAGTAAGAAGAGTCAATCTTCTTGTACTTAAGTTGGCATTGTGCATTTCGTATTTAATTCCGATGCAATTTCTGTTTTTCATCGTCAGTAGGAAGGTCAGAGGGAAACAGTGAACCTGAAGTGAAGCATCGGAATCTATAACTAGTGTCACAGGAATGGTTCAAAACATAGTTAGTAAGAAGAGTCAATCTTCTGGTCCTTAAGTCGGCATTGTGCCTCTTGTATTTAATTCCGATGCAATTTCTGTGTTTCTTCGTCAATAATAAGGTCCAAGGGATACTGTAAACCTGGAGTGAAGCATCGGAATCTATAACTAGTGTCACAGTAATGGTTCAAAACATAGACAGTAAGAAGAGTCGGACGTCTTGTACTGAAGCCGGTATTGTGCCTTTTGTATTTAATTCCGATGCAATTTCTGTGTTTCATCGTCAATAAGATGGTCCAAGGGATGCAGTAAACCTGAAGTGAAGCATCGGAATCTATAACTAGTATCACTGGAATGGTTCAAAATATAGACAGTAAGAAGAGTCAGTCTTCTTGTACTTAAGTCGACATTGTGCCTTTTTTATTTAATTCCGATGCAATTTCTGTGTTTCATCGTCAATAAGAAGGTCCAAGGGATACAGTAAACCTGGACTGAAGCATCGGAATCTATAACTTGTGTCACAGGAATGTTTCAAAGGATAGACAGTGAGAAGAGTCAGTCTTCTTGTACTTAAGTCGACATTGTGCCTTTTCTATTTAATTCCGATGCAATTTCTGTGTTTCATCGTCAATAAGAAGGTCAGAGGGATACAATGAACCTGAAGTGAAGCATCGGAATCTATAACTAGTGTCACAGCAATGGTTCAAACATAGTCAGTAAGAACAGTCAGTCTTCTTGTACTTAAGTCGGCATTGTGGCTTTTGTATTTAATTCCGACGCAATTTCTGTGTTTCATCGTCAATAAGAAGGTCCAAGGAATACAGTAAACCTGGAGTGAAGCATCGGAATCTAAAACTAGCGTCACAGGAATATTTCAATCATAGACAGTAAGAGGTGTCAGTCTTCTTGTACTTAAGTCGGCATTCGGCCTTTTGTATTTAATTACGATGCAATTTCTGGGTTTCGTCGTCAATAGGAAGGTCCGAGGGATACAATAAACCTGAAGTGAAGCATCGGAATCTATAACTAGTCTCACAGGAATGGTTGAAACATAGTCAGTAAGAACAGTTAGTCTTCTTGTCCTTAAGTCGGCATTGTGCTTTTGTATTTAATTCCGATGCAATTTCTGTGTTTCATCGTCAATGTGAAGGTCCAAGGGATACAGTAAACCTGGAGTGTTGCATCGGAATCTATAACTTGTGTCACAGGAATGGTTCAAAACATAGACAGTAAGAAGAGTCAGTCTTCGTGTACTTTAGTCGGCATTCGCCTTTTGTATTTAATTCCGACGCAATTTCTGTGTTTCATCGTGAATAAGAAGGTAAGGGATACAGTAAACCAGAAGTGAAGCATCAGAATCTATAACTAGTGTTACAGGAATGGTTCAAACATAGACAGTGAGATGAGTCATTCTTCCTGTACTTAAGTCGGCATTGTGCCTTTTGTATCTTATTCCGATGCAATTTCTATGTTTCATCATCAATAAGGAGGTCAGAGGGATACAGTAATCCTGAAGTGAAGCATCGAAATCTATAACTAGTGTCACAGGAATGGTTCAAACATAGTCAGTAAGAAGAGTCAATCTTCTTGTACTTAAGTTGGCATTGTGCATTTCGTATTTAATTCCGATGCAATTTCTGTTTTTCATCGTCAGTAGGAAGGTCAGAGGGAAACAGTGAACCTGAAGTGAAGCATCGGAATCTATAACTAGTGTCACAGGAATGGTTCAAAACATAGTTAGTAAGAAGAGTCAATCTTCTTGTCCTTAAGTCGGCATTGTGCCTCTTGTATTTAATTCCGATGCAATTTCTGTGTTTCTTCGTCAATAATAAGGTCCAAGGGATACTGTAAACCTGGAGTGAAGCATCGGAATCTATAACTAGTGTCACAGTAATGGTTCAAAACATAGACAGTAAGAAGAGTCGGACGTCTTGTACTGAAGCCGGTATTGTGCCTTTTGTATTTAATTCCGATGCAATTTCTGTGTTTCATCGTCAATAAGATGGTCCAAGGGATGCAGTAAACCTGAAGTGAAGCATCGGAATCTATAACTAGTATCACTGGAATGGTTCAAAATATAGACAGTAAGAAGAGTCAGTCTTCTTGTACTTAAGTCGACATTGTGCCTTTTTTATTTAATTCCGATGCAATTTCTGTGTTTCATCGTCAATAAGAAGGTCCAAGGGATACAGTAAACCTGGACTGAAGCATCGGAATCTATAACTTGTGTCACAGGAATGTTTCAAAGGATAGACAGTGAGAAGAGTCAGTCTTCTTGTACTTAAGTCGACATTGTGCCTTTTCTATTTAATTCCGATGCAATTTCTGTGTTTCATCGTCAATAAGAAGGTCAGAGGGATACAATGAACCTGAAGTGAAGCATCGGAATCTATAACTAGTGTCACAGCAATGGTTCAAACATAGTCAGTAAGAACAGTCAGTCTTCTTGTACTTAAGTCGGCATTGTGGCTTTTGTATTTAATTCCGACGCAATTTCTGTGTTTCATCGTCAATAAGAAGGTCCAAGGAATACAGTAAACCTGGAGTGAAGCATCGGAATCTAAAACTAGCGTCACAGGAATATTTCAATCATAGACAGTAAGAGGTGTCAGTCTTCTTGTACTTAAGTCGGCATTGTGCCTTTTGTATTTAATTCCGATGCAATTTCTGGGGTTCGTCATCAATAGGAAGGTCCGAGGGATACAATAAACCTGAAGTGAAGCATCGGAATCTATAACTAGTCTCACAGGAATGGTTGAAACATAGTCAGTAAGAACAGTTAGTCTTCTTGTCCTTAAGTCGGCATTGTGCTTTTGTATTTAATTCCGATGCAATTTCTGTGTTTCATCGTCAATGTGAAGGTCCAAGGGATACAGTAAACCTGGAGTGTAGCATCGGAATCTATAACTTGTGTCACAGGAATGGTTCAAAACATAGACAGTAAGAAGAGTCAGTCTTCGTGTACTTTAGTCGGCATTCGCCTTTTGTATTTAATTCCGACGCAATTTCTGTGTTTCATCGTGAATAAGAAGGTAAGGGATACAGTAAACAAGAAGTGAAGCATCAGAATCTATAACTAGTGTCACAGGAATGGTTGAAACATAGACAGTGAGATGAGTCATTCTTCCTGTACTTAAGTCGGCATTGTGCCTTTTGTATCTTATTCCGATGCAATTTCTATGTTTCATCATCAATAAGGAGGTCAGAGGGATACAGTAATCCTGAAGTGAAGCATCGAAATCTATAACTAGTGTCACAGGAATGGTTCAAACATAGTCAGTAAGAAGAGTCAATCTTCTTGTACTTAAGTTGGCATTGTGCATTTCGTATTTAATTCCGATGCAATTTCTGTTTTTCATCGTCAGTAGGAAGGGTCAGAGGGAAACAGTGAACCTGAAGTGAAGCATCGGAATCTATAACTAGTGTCACAGGAATGGTTCAAAAACATAGTTAGTAAGAAGAGTCAATCTTCTTGTCCTTAAGTCGGCATTGTGCCTCTTGTATTTAATTCCGATGCAATTTCTGTGCTTCATCGTCAATAGGAAGGTCAGAGGGAAACAGTAAACCTGAAGTGAAGCATCGGAATCTATAACTAGTGTCACAGGAATGGTTCAAATCATAGTCAGTATGAAGAGTCAGTCTTCTTGTACTTGAGTCGGCAATGTGCCTTTTGTACTTAATTCCGATGCAATTTCTGTGTTTCATCGTCAATAAGAAGGTCAGTGGGATACAGTAAACCTGAAGTGAAGCATCGGAATCCAAAACTAGTGTCACAGGAATCCTTTAAAACATGACAGGAGGAACAGTCAGTCTTCTTGTACTTAAGTCGGCATTGTGCATTTTGTATTTAAATAAGATGCAATTTCTGTGTTTCATCGTCAATAAGAAGGTCCAAGGTATACAGTAAACCTTGAAGTGATGCATCGGAATCTATAACTAGTGTCGCAGGAATGGTTCAAACATAGTCAGTAAGAAGAGTCAATCTTCTTGTACTTAAGTTGGCATAGTGCATTTCGGAATTAATTCCGATGCAATTTCTGTGTTTCATCGTCAATAGGAAGGTCAGAGGGAAACAGTAAACCTGAAGTGAAGCATCGGAATCCATAACTAAAGTCACAGGAATGGTTCAAAACATAGTCAGTAAGAAGAGTCAATCTTCTTGTCCTTATGTCGGCATTGTGCCTCTTGTATTTAATTCCGATGCAATTTCTGTGTTTCATCGTCAATAAGAAGGTCCAAGGATAGAGTAAACCTGGACTGTAGCATCGGAATCTATAACTTGTGTCACAGGAGTGGTTCAAAACATAGACAGTAAGAAGAGTCAGTCTTCTTGTACTTAAGTCGACATTGTGCCTTTTCTATTTAATTCCAATGCAATTTCTGTGTTTCATCGTCAATAAGAAGGTCAGAGGGATACAATGAACCTGAAGTGAAGAATCGGAATCTATAACTAGTGTCACAGGAATGGTTCAAACATAGTCAGTAAGAACAGTCAGTCTTCTTGTCCTTATGTCGGCATTGTGCCTTTTGTATTTAATTCCGACACAATTTCTGTGTTTCATCGTCAATAAGAAGGTCCAAGGGATACAGTAAACCTGAAGTGAAGCATTATAATCTAAAACTGGTGTCACAGGAATGGTTCAAAACATAGTCAGTAAGAAGAGTCAGTCTTCTTGTACTTAAGTCATCATTGTGCCATTTCTATTTAATTCCGATGCAATTTCTGTGTTTCATCGTCAACAAGAAGGTCCAAGGTATACAGTAAACCTGAAGTGAAGCATCGGAATCTATAACTAGTGTCACAGGAATGGTGCAAAAAATAGTCAGTAAGAAGAATCAGTCTTCTTGTACTTAAGACGGCATTGTGACTTTTCTATTTAATTCCGATGCAATTTCTGTGTTTCATCGTCAATGTGAAGGTCCAACGGATACAGTAAACCTGGAGTGTAGCATCGGAATCTATAACTTGTGTCACAGGAATGGTTCAAAACATAGACAGTAAGAAGAGTCAGTCTTCGTGTACTTTAGTCGGCATTTGCCTTTTGTATTCAATTCCGACGCAATTTCTGGGTTTCATCGTCAATAAGATGGTCTAAGGGATACAGTAAACCAGAAGTGAAGCATCGGAATCTATAACTAGTGTCACAGGAATGGTTCAAACATAGACAGTGAGAAGAGTCAGTCTTCCTGTACTTAAGTCGGCATTGTGCCTTTTGTATCTTATTCCGATGCAATTTCTATGTTTCATCATCAATAAGAAGGTCAGAGGGATACAGTAATCCTGAAGAGAAGCATCGAAATCTATAACTAGTGTCACAGGAATGGTTCAAAACATAGTCAGTAAGAAGAGTCAATCTTCTTGTACTTAAGTTGGCATTGTGCATTTCGTATTTAATTCCGATGCAATTTCTGTGTTTCATCGGCAATAAGAAGGTCAGAGGGATGCAGGAAACCTGAAGTTATGCATCGATCTATAACTAGTGTAACACGAATGGTTCAAACATAGACAGTCAGAAGAGTCAGTCTTCTTGTACTTAAGTCGGCATTGTGCCTTTTGTATTTAATTCCGATGCAATTTCTGTTTTTCATCGTCAGTAGGAAGGTCAGAGGGAAACAGTAAACCTGAAGTGAAGCATCGGAATCTATAACTAGTGTCACAGGAATGGTTCAAAACATAGTTAGTAAGAAGAGTCAATCTTCTTGTCCTTAAATCGGCATTGTGCCTCTTGTATTTATTTCCGATGCAATTTCTGTGTTTCATCGTCAATAAGAAGGTCTAAGGGATACTGTAAACCTGGATTGAAGCCATCGGAATCTATAACTAGTGTCACAGTAATGGTTCAAAACATAGACAGTAAGAAGAGTCAGACGTCTTGTACTGAAGCCGGCATTGTGCCTTTTGTATTTAATTCCTATGCAATTTCTGTGTTTCATCGTCAATAAGATGGTCCAAGGGATGTAGTAAACCTGAAGTGAAGCATCGGAATCTATAACTAGTGTCACTGGAATGGTTCAAAATATAGACAGTAAGAAGAGTCAGTCCTCTTGTACTTAAGTCGACAATGTGCCTTTTGTATTTAATTCCGATGCAATTTCTGTGTTTCATCGTCAATAAGAAGGTCCAAGGGATACAGTAAACCTGGACTGTAGCATCGGAATCTATAACTTGTGTCACAGGAATGGTTCAAAAACATAAATAGTAAGAAGAGTCAGTCTTCTTGTACTTAAGTCTTCATTGTGCCTTTTTCTATTTAATTCCGATGCAATTTCTGTGTTTCATCGTCAATATGAAGGTCGGAGGGATACAGTAAACCTGAAGTGAAGCATCGGAATCTATAACTAGTGTCACAGGAATCGTTCAAATCATAGTCACTAAGAAGAGTCAGTCTTCTTGTACATAAGTTGGCATTGTGCCTTTCGTAGTTAATTCCGATACAATTTCTGTGTTTCACCGGCAATAAGAAGGCCCAAGGGATACAGTAAACCTGAAGTGAAGCATCGAGACACTATAACTAGTGTCACAGAAACGGTTCAAGCATAGACAGTAGAAGAGTCAGTCTTCTTTTACTTAAGTCGGCATTGTGCCTTATCTATTTAATTCCGGTGCAATTTCTGTGTTTCATCGTCAATATGAAGGTCGGAGGGATACAGTAAACCTGAAGTGAAGCATCGGAATCTATAACTAGTGTCACAGGAATGGTTCAAATCATAGTCAGTATGAAGAGTCAGTCTTCTTGTACTTGAGTCGGGAATGTGCCTTTTGTACTTAATTCCGATGCAATTTCTGTGTTTCATCGTCAATAAGAAGGTCGGTGGGATACAGTAAACCTGAAGTGAAGCATCGGAATCCAAAACTAGTGTCACAGGAATCATTTAAGACATGACAGTAGGAAGAGTCAGTCTTCTTGTACTTAAGTCGGCATTGTGCCTTTTGTATTTAAATAAGATGCAATTTCTGTGTTTCATCGTCAATAAGAAGGTCCAAGGTATACAGTAAACCTGAAGTGAAGCATCGGAATCTATAACTAGTGTCGCAGGAATGGTTCAAAACATAGTCAGTAAGAAGAGTCAATCTTCTTGTACTTAAGTTGGCATTGTGCATTTGGTATTTAATTCCGATGCAATTTCTGTGCTTCACCGGCAATAAGAAGGTCAGAGGGATGCAGGAAACCTAAAGCGAAGCATCGGAATCTATAACTAGTGTCACAGGAATTGTTCAAAACATAGACAGCAAGAAGAGTCAGTCTTCGTGTACTTTAGTCGGCATTTGCCTTTTGTATTTAATTCCGACGCAATTTCTATGTTTCATCGTCAATAAGAAGGTCTAAGGGATACAGTAAACCTGAAGTGAAGCATCGGAATCTATAACTAGTGTCGCAGGAATGGTTCAAAGCACAGACAGTAAGAAGAGTCAGTCTTCTTGTACTTAAGTCGGCATTGTGCCTTTTGTATCTTATTCCGATGCGATTTCTATGTTTCATCATCAATAAGAAGGTCAGAGGGATACAGTAATCCTGAAGTGAAGCATCGGAATCTATAACTAGTGTCACAGGAATGGTTCAAAGATAGACAGTAAGAAGAGTCAGTCTTCTTGTACTTAAGTCGGCATTGTGCCTTATCTATTAAATTCCGATGCAATTTCTGTGTTTCATCGTCAATATGAAGGTCGGAGGGATACAGTAAACCTGAAGTGAAGCATCGGAATCTATAACTAGTGTCACAGGAATGGTTCAAATCATAGTCAGTATGAAGAGTCAGTCTTCTTGTACTTGAGTCGGCAATGTGCCTTTTGTACTTAATTCCGATGCAATTTCTTTGTTTCATCGTCATTAAGAAGGTCGGTGGGATACAGTAAACCTGAAGTGAAGCATCGGAATCCAAAACTAGTGTCACAGGAATCATTTAAAACATGACAGAAGGAAGAGTCAGTCTTCTTGTACTTAAGTCGGCATTGTGCCTTTTGTATTTAAATAAGATGCAATTTCTCTGTTTCATCGTCAATAAGAAGGTCCAAGGTATACAGTAAACCTGAAGTGAAGCATCGGAATCTATAACTAGTGTCGCAGGAATGGTTCAAAACATAGTCATTAAGAAGAGTCAATCTTCTTGTACTTAAATTGGCATTGTGCATTTGGTATTTAATTCCGATGCAATTTCTGTGTTTCACCGGCAGTAAGAAGGTCAGAGGGATGCAGGAAACCTAAAGCGAAGCATCGGAATCTATAACTAGTGTCACAGGAATTGTTCAAAACATAGACAGCAAGAAGAGTCAGTCTTCGTGTACTTTAGTCGGCCTTTGCCTTTTGTATTTAATTCCGACGCAATTTCTGTGTTTCATCGTCAATAAGAAGGTCTAAGGGATACAGTAAACCTGAAGTGAAGCATCGGAATCTATAACTAGTGTCGCAGGAATGGTTCAAAGCATAGACAGTAAGAAGAGTCAGTCTTCTTGTACTTAAGTCGGCATTGTGCCTTTTGTATCTTATTCCGATGCAATTTCTATGTTTCATCATCAATAAGAAGGTCAGAGGGATACAGTAATCCTGAAGTGAAGCATCGGAATCTATAACTAGTGTCACAGGAATGGTTCAAAACATAGTCAGTAAGAAGAGTCAATCTTCTTGTACTTAAGTTGGCATTGTGCATTTCGTATTTAATTCCGATGCAATTTCTGTGGTTCACCGGCAATAAGAAGGTCAGAGGGATGCAGGAAACCTAAAGCGATGCATCGGAATCTATAACTAGTGTCACAGGAATGGTTCAAACATAGACAGTAAGAAGAGTCAGTCTTCTTGTACTTAAGTCGGTATTGTGCCTTTTGTATTTAATTCCGATGCAATTTCTGTTTGTCATCGTCAATAGGAAGGTCAGAGGGAAACAGTAAACCTGAAGTGAAGCATCGGAATCTATAACTAGTGTCACAGGAATGGTTCAAAACATAGTCAGTAAGAAGAGTCAATCTTCTTGTCCTTAAGTCGGCATTGTGCCTCTTGTATTTAATTCCGATGCAATTTCTGTGTTTCATCGTCAATAAGAAGGTCCAAGGGATACTGTAAAACTGGAGTGAAGCATCAGAATCTATAACTAGTGTCACAGTAATGGTTCAAAACATAGACAGTAAGAAGAGTCAGACGTCTTGTACTGAAGCCGGCATTGTGCCTTTTGTATTTAATTCCGATGCAATTTCTGTGTTTCATCGTCAATAAGAAGGTCCAAGGGATACAGTAAACCTGAAGTGAAGCATCGGAATCTATAACTAGTGTCACTGGAATGGTTCAAAATATAGACGGTAAGAAGAGTCAGTCTTCTTGTACTTATGTCGACATTGTGCATTTTGTATTTAATTCCGATGCAATTTCTGTGTTTCATCGTCAATAAGAAGGTCCAAGGGATACAGTAAACCTGGACTGTAGCATCGGAATCTATAACTTGTGTCACAGGAATGGTTCAAAACATAGACAGTAAGAAGAGTCAGTCATCGAGTACTTAAGTCGGCATTTTGCCTTTTGTATTTAATTCTGATGCAATTTCTGTGTTTCATCGTCAATAAGAAGGTCCAAGGGATACAGTAAACCTGGACTGTAGCATCGGAATCTATAACTTGTGTCACAGGAATGGTTCAAAACATAAACAGTATGAAGAGTCAGTCTTCTTGTACTTAAGTCTTCATTGTGCCTTTTCTAATTAATTCCGATGCAATTTCTGTGTTTCATCGTCAATAAGAAGGTCCAGGGGATACAGTAAACCTGGAGTGAAGCATCGGAATCTATAACTATTGTCAATGGAATGGTTCACAACATAGACAGTAAGAAGAGTCAGTCTTCTTGTACTTAAGTCGGCATTGTGCCTTTTGTATTTAATTCCGATGCAATTTCTGTGTTTCATCGTCAATAAGAAGGTCTGAGGGTTATAGTATACCAGATGTGAAGCATCGGACTCTATAGCTAGTGTCACAGGAATGGTTCAAAACATAATCAGTAAGGAGAGTCAGTCTTCTTGTCCTTAAGTCGGCATTGTGCCTTTTGTATTTAATTCTGATGCAATTTCTGTGTTTCATCGTCAATAAGAAGGTCCAAGGGATACAGTGAACCTGAAGTGCAGCATCGGAATGTACAACTAGTGTCATAGGAATGGTTCAAAACATAGACAGTAAGAAGAGTCAGCCTTCTTGTACTTAAGTCAGCATTGTGCCTTATCTATTTAATTCCGATGCAATTTCTGTGTTTCATCGTCAATAAGAGGGTCAGAGGGATACAGTAAACCTGAAGTGAAGCATTGGAATCTATAACTAGTGTCACAGGAATCGTTCAAATCATAGTCAGTAAGAAGAGTCAGTCTTCTTGTACATAAGTTGGCATTGTGCCTTTCGTATTTAATTCCGATGCAATTTCTGTATTTCACCGGCAATTAAAAGGCCCAAGGGATACAGTAAACCTGAAGTGAAGCATCGGAATCTATAACTAATGTCACAGGAATGGTTCAAAACATAGACAGTAAGTAGAGTCAGTCTTCTTGTACTTAAGTCAGCATTGTGCCTTTTCTATTTAATTCCGATGCAATCTTTGTGTTTCATCGTCAATAGGAAGGTCAGAGGGAAACAGTAAACCTGAAGTGAAGCATCGGAATCTATAACTAGTGTCAATGGAAAGGTTCAAAACATAGACAGTAAGAAGAGTCAGTCTTCCTGTACTTAAGTCGGCATTGTGCCTTTTGTATCTTATTCCGATGCAATATCTATGTTTCATCATCAACAAGAAGGTCGGAGAGATTCAGTAATCCTGAAGTGAAGCATCGGAATCTATAACTAGTGTCACAGGAATGGTTCAAAACATAGTCAGTAAGAAGAGTCAATCTTCTTGTCCTTAAGTCGGCATTGTGCCTCTTGTATTTAATTCCGATGCAATTTCTGTGTTTCATCGTCAATAAGAAGGTCCAAGGGATACTGTAAAACTGGAGTGAAGCATCAGAATCTATAACTAGTGTCACAGTAATGGTTCAAAACATAGACAGTAAGAAGAGTCAGACGTCCTGTACTGAAGCCGGCATTGTGCCTTTTGTATTTAATTCCGATGCAATTTCTGTGTTTCATCGTCAATAAGAAGGTCCAAGGGATGCAGTAAACCTGAAGTGAAGCATCGGAATCTATAACTAGTGTCACTGGAATGGTTCAAAATATAGACGGTAAGAAGAGTCAGTCTTCTTGTACTTATGTCGACATTGTGCATTTTGTATTTAATTCCGATGCAATTTCTGTGTTTCATCGTCAATAAGAAGGTCCAAGGGATACAGTAAACCTGGACTGTAGCATCGGAATCTGTAACTTGTGTCACAGGAATGGTTCAAAACATAGACAGTAAGAAGAGTCAGTCTTCGAGTACTTAAGTCGGCATTTTGCCTTTTGTATTTAATTCTGATGCTATTTCTGTGTTTCATCGTCAATAAGAAGGTCCAAGGGATACAGTAAACCTGGACTGTAGCATCGGAATCTATAACTTGTGTCACAGGAATGGTTCAAAACATAAACAGTATGAAGAGTCAGTCTTCTTGTACTTAAGTCTTCATTGTGCCTTTTCTAATTAATTCCGATGCAATTTCTGTGTTTCATCGTCAATAAGAAGGTCCAGGGGATACAGTAAACCTGGAGTGAAGCATCGGAATCTATAACTATTGTCAATGGAATGGTTCAAACATAGACAGTAAGAAGAGTCAGTCTTCTTGTACTTTAGTCGGCATTGTGCCTTTTGTATTTAATTCCGATGCAATTTCCGTTTTTCATCGTCAACAGGAAGGTCAGTGGGAAACAGTAAACCTGAAGTGAAGCATCGGAATCTATAACTAGTGTCACAGGAATGGTTCAAAACATAGTCAGTAAGAAGAGTCAATCTTCTTGTCCTTAAGTCGGCACTGTGCCTCTTGTATTTAATTCCGATGCAATTTCAGTGTTTCATCGTCAATGAGAAAGTCCAAGGGATACTGAAAACCTGGAGTGAAGCATCGGAATCTATAACTAGTGTCACAGTTATGGTTCAAACACAGACAGTAAGAAGAGTCAGACGTCTTGTACTGAAGCCGGCATTGTGCCTTTTGTATTTAATTCCGATGCAATTTCTGTGCTTCATCGTCAATAAAAAGGTCCAAGGGTTGCAGTAAACCTGAAGTGAAGTTCGGAATCTATAACTAGTGTCACTATAATGGTTCAAAATATAGAGAGTAATAAGAGTCAGTCTTCTTGTACTTATGTCGACATTGTGCCTTTTGTATTTATTTTCGATGCAATTTCTGTGTTTCATCGTCAATAAGAAGGTCCAAAGGATACAGTAAACCTGGACTGTAGCTTCGGAATCTATAACTTGTGTCACAGTAATGGTTCAAAACATAGACAGTAAGAAGAGTCAGTCTTCGTGTACTTAAGTCGGAATTTTGCCTTTTGTATTTAATTCTGAATCAATTTCTGTGTTTCATCGTCAATAAGAAGGTCCAAGGGATACAGTAAACCTGAAGTGAAGCATCGGAATCTATAACTAGTGTCACAGGAATGGTTCAAAACATAGACAGTAAGTAGAGTCAGTCTTGTTGTACTTAAGTCAGCATTGTGCCTTTTCTATTTAATTCCGATGCAATCTTTGTGTTTCATCGTCAATAACAAGGTCCGAGGGATACAGTAAACCTGGAGTGAGGCATCGGAATCTATTACTAGTGTCAATGGAAAGGTTCAAAACATCGACAGTAAGAAGAGTCAGTCTTCGTGTACTTTAGTCGGCATTTGCCTTTTGTATTTAATTCCGACGCAATTTCTGTGTTTCATCGTCAATAAGAAGGTCTAAGGGATACAGTTAACCTGAAGTGAAGCATCGGAATCTATAACTAGTGTCACAGGAATGGTTCAAACATAGACAGTGAGAAGAGTCATTCTTCCTGTACTTAAGTCGCCATTGTGCCTTTTGTATCTTATTCCGATGCAATTTCTATGTTTCATCATCAATAAGAAGGTCGGAGGGATACAGTAATCCTGAAGTGAAGCATCGGAATCTATAACTAGTGTCACAGGAATGGTTCAAAACATAGTCAGTAAGAAGAGTCAATCTTCTTGTACTTATGTTGGCATTGTGCATTTCGTATTTAATTCGGATGCAATTTCTGTGTTTCACCGGCAATAAGGAAGTCCGAGGGATGCAGGAAACCTGAAGTGAAGCATCGGAATCTATAACTAGTGTCACAGGAATGGTTCAAACATAGACAGTAAGAAGAGTCAGTCTTCTTGTACTTAAGTCGGCATTGTGCCTTTTGTATTTAATTCCGATGCAATTTCTGTTTTTCATCGTCAATACGAAGGTCAGAGGGAAACAGTAAACCTGAAGTGAAGCATCAGAATCTATAACTAGTGTCACAGGAATGGTTCAAAACATAGTCAGTAAGAAGAGTCAATCATCTTGGCCTTAAGTCGGCATTGTGCCTCTTGTATTTAATTCCGATGCAATTTCTGTGTTTCATCGTCAATAAGAAGGTCCAAGGGATACTGAAAACCTGGAGTGAAGCATCGGAATCTATAACTAGTGTCACAGTAATGGTTCAAAACATAGACAGTAAGAAGAGTCAGACGTCTTGTACTGAAGAAGGCATTGTGCCTTTTGTATTTAATTCCGATGCAATTTCTGTGTTTCATCGTCAATAAGAAGGTCCAAGGGATACAGTAAACCTGGATTGAAGTATCGGAATCTATTACTAGTGTCAATGGAAAGGTTCAAAACATCGACAGTAAGAAGAGTCAGTCTTCGTGTACTTTAGTCGGCATTTGCCTTTTGTATTTAATTCCGACGCAATTTCTGTGTTTCATCGTCAATAAGAAGGTCCAAGGGATACAGTAAACCTGGACTGTAGCATCGGAATCTATAACTTGTGTCACAGGAATGGTTCAAAACATAGTCAGTAAGAAGAGTCAATCTTCTTGTCCTTAAGTCGGCATTGTGCCTCTTGTATTTATTTCCGATGCAATTTCTGTGTTTCATCGTCAATAAGAAGGTCCAAGGGATACTGTAAACCTGGAGTGAAGCATCGGAATCTACAACTAGTGTCACAGGAATGGTTCAAAACATAGTCAGTAAGAAGCGTCAATCTTCTTGTACTTAAGTTGGCATTGTGCATTTTGTATTTAATTCCGATGCAATTTCTGTGTTTCATCGTCAATACGAAGGGCCAAGGGATACAGTAAACCTGGACTGTAGCATCGGAATCTATAACTTGTGTCACAGGAATGGTTCAAAACATAGACAGTAAGAAGAGTCAGTCTTCGTGTACTTAAGTCGGCATTTTGCCTTTTGTATTTAATTCCGATGCAATTTCTGTGTTTCATCGTCAATAAGAACGTCCAAGGGATACAGTAAACCTGAAGTGAAGCATCGGAATCTATAACTAGTGTCACAGGAATGGTTCAAAACATAGACAGTAAGAAGAGTCAGTCTTCTTGTACTTAAGTCGGCATTGTGCCTTTTCTATTTAATTCCGATGCAATCTTTGTGTTTCATCGTCAATAACAAGGTCCAAGGGATACAGTAAACCTGGAGTGAAGTATCGGAATCTATTACTAGTGTCAATGGAAAGGTTCAAAACATCGACAGTAAGACGAGTCAGTCTTCCTGTACTTAAGTCGGCATTGTGCCTTTTGTGTCTTATTCCGATGCAATATCTATGTTTCATCATCAATAACAAGGTCGGAGGGATACAGTAATCCTGAAGTGAAGCATCGGAATCTATAACTAGTGTCACAGGAATGGTTCAAAACATAGTCAGTAAGAAGAGTCAATCTTCTTGTACTTAAGTTAACATTGCGCATTTCGTATTTAATTCCGATGCAATTTCTGTGTTTCACCGGCATTAAGAAGGTCAGAGGGATGCAGGAAACCTGAAGTGAATCATCGGAATCTATTACTAGTGTCACAGGAATGGTTCAAACATAGACAGTAAGAAGAGTCAGTCTTCTTGTACTTAAGTCGGCATTGTGCCTTTTGTATTTAATTCCGATGCAATTTCTGTTTATCATCGTCAACAGGAAGGTCAGAGGGAAACAGTAAACCTGAAGTGAAGCATCGGAATCTAATACTAGTGTCACAGGAATAGTTCAAAACATAGTCAGTAAGAAGAGTCAATCTTCTTGTCCTTAAGTCGGCATTGTGCCTCTTGTATTTAATTCCGATGCAATTTCAGTGTTTCATCGTCAATAAGAAGGTCCAAGGGATACTGAAAACCTGGAGTGAAGCATCGGAATCAATAACTAGTGTCACAGTAATGGTTCAAACACAGACAGTAAGAAGAGTCAGACGTCTTGTACTGAAGCCGGCATTGTGCCTTTTGTATTTAATTCCGATGCAATTTCTGTGCTTCATCGTCAATAAAAAGGTCCAAGGGATGCAGTAAACCTGAAGTGAAGCATCGGAATCTATAACTAGTGTCACTGGAATGGTTCAAAATATAGAGAGTAAGAAGAGTCAGTCTTCTTGTACTTATGTCGACATTGTGCCTTTTGTATTTATTTTCGATGCAATTTCTGTGTTTCATCGGCTATAAGAAGGTCCAAGGGATACAGTAAACCTGGACTGTAGCTTCGGAATCTATAACTTGTGTCACAGTAATGGTTCAAAACATAGATAGTAAGAAGAGTCAGTCTTCGTGTACTTAAGTCGGCATTTTGCCTTTTGTATTTAATTCTGATGCAATTTCTGTGTTTCATCGTCAATAAGAAGGTCCAAGGGATACAGTAAACCTGAAGTGAAGCATCGGAATCTATGACTAGTGTCACAGGAATGGTTCAAAACATAGACAGTAAGTAGAGTCAGTCTTCTTGTACTTAAGTCAGCATTGTGCCTTTTCTATTTAATTCCGATGCAATCTTTGTGTTTCATCGTCAATAACAAGGTCCAAGGGATACAGTAAACCTGGAGTGAGGCATCGGAATCTATTACTAGTGTCAATGGAAAGGTTCAAAACATCGACAGTAAGAAGAGTCAGTCTTCGTGTACTTTAGCCGGCATTTGCCTTTTGTATTTAATTCCGACGCAATTTCTGTGTTTCATCGTCAATAAGAAGATCTAAGGGATACAGGTAACCTGAAGTGAAGCATCGGAATCTATAACTAGTGTCACAGGAATGGTTCAAACATAGACAGTGAGAAGAGTCAGTCTTCCTGTACTTAAGTCGGCATTGTGCCTTTTGTATCTTATTCCGATGCAATTTCTATGTTTCATCATCAATAAGAAGGTCGGAGAGATACAGTAATCCTGAAGTGAAGCATCGGATCTATAACTAGTGTCACAGGAATGGTTCAAAACATAGTCAGTAAGAAGTGTCAATCTTCTTGTACTTAAGTTGGCATTGTGCATTTCGTATTTAATTCCGATGCAATTTCTGTGTTTCACCGGCAATAAGAAGGTCAGAGGGATGCAGGAAACCTGAAGTGAAGCATCGGAATCTATAACTAGTGTCACAGGAATGGTTCAAACATAGACAGTAAGAAGAGTCAGTCTTCTTGTACTTAAGTCGGCATTGTGCCTTTTGTATTTAATTCCGGTGCAATTTCTGTATTTCATCGTCAATAGGAAGGTCAGAGGGAAACAGTAAACCTGAAGTGAAGCATCGGAATCTATAACTAGTGTCACAGGAATGGTTCAAAACATAGTCAGTAAGAAGAGTCAATCTTCTTGTCCTTAAGTTGGCAATTTGCCTTTTGTATTTAAATCCGATGCAATTTCTGTGTTTCATCGTCAATAAGAACGTCCAAGGGATACAGTAAACCTGAAGTGAAGCATCGGAATCTATAACTAGTGTCACAGTAATGGTTCAAACATAGACAGTAAGAAGAGTCAGACGTCTTGTACTGAAGCCGGCATTGTGCCTTTTGTATTTAATTCCGATGCAATTTCTGTGTTTCATCGCCTATAAAAAGGTCCAAGGGATACTGTAAACCTGGAGTGAAGCATCGGTATCTATAACTAGTGTCACAGGAATGGTTCAAAACATAGTCAGTAAGAAGAGTCAATCTTCTTGTACTTAAGTTGGCAATTTGCCTTTTGTATTTAAATCCGATGCAATTTCTGTGTTTCATCGTCAATAAGAACGTCCAAGGGATACAGTAAACCTGAAGTGAAGCATCGGAATCTATAACTAGTGTCACAGGAATGGTTCAAAACATAGACAGTAAGAAGAGTCAGTCTTCTTGTACTTAAGTCGGCATTGTGCATTTTCTATTTAATTCCGATGCAATCTTTGTGTTTCATCGTCAATAACAAGGTCCAAGGGATACAGTAAACCTGGAGTGAAGTATCGGAATCTATTACTAGTGTCAATGGAAAGGTTCAAAACATCGACAGTAAGAAGAGTCAGTCTTCCTGTACTTAAGTCGGCATTGTGCCTTTTGTATCTTATTCCGATGCAATATCTATGTTTCATCATCAATAAGAAGGTCGGAGGGATACAGTAATCCTGAAGTGAAGCATCGGAATCTATAACTAGTGTCACAGGAATGGTTCAAAACATAGTCAGTAAGAAGAGTCAATCTTCTTGTACTTAAGTTGGCATTGTGCATTTCGTATTTAATTCCGATGCAATTTCTGTGTTTCACCGGCAATAAGAAGGTCAGAGGGATGCAGGAAACCTGAAGTGAATCATCGGAATCTATAACTAGTGTCACAGGAATGGTTCAAAACATAGTCAGTAAGAAGAGTCAATCTTCTTGTCCTTAAGTCGGCATTGTGCCTCTTGTATTTAATTCCGATGCAATTTCAGTGTTTCATCGTCAATAAGAAGGTCCAAGGGATACTGAAAACCTGGAGTGAAGCATCGGAATCTATAACTAGTGTCACAGTAATGGTTCAAACACAGACAGTAAGAAGAGTCAGACGTCTTGTACTGAAGCCGGCATTGTGCCTTTTGTATTTAATTCCGATGCAATTTCTGTGCTTGATCGTCAATAAAAAGGTCCAAGGGATGCAGTAAACCTGAAGTGAAGCATCGGAATCTATAACTAGTGTCACTGGAATGGTTCAAAATATAGAGAGTAAGAAGAGTCAGTCTTCTTGTACTTATGTCGACATTGTGCCTTTTGTATTTATTTTCGATGCAATTTCTGTGTTTCATCGTCAATAAGAAGGTCCAAGGGATACAGTAAACCTGGACTGTAGCTTCGGAATCTATAACTTGTGTCACAGTAATGGTTCAAAACATAGACAGTAAGAAGAGTCAGTCTTCGTGTACTTAAGTCGGCATTTTGCCTTTTGTATTTAATTCTGATGCAATTTCTGTGTTTCATCGTCAATAAGAAGGTCCAAGGGATACAGTAAACCTGAAGTGAAGCATCGGAATCTATAACTAGTGTCACAGGAATGGTTCAAAACATAGACAGTAAGTAGAGTCAGTCTTCTTGTACTTAAGTCAGCATTGTGCCTTTTCTATTTAATTCCGATGCAATCTTTGTGTTTCATCGTCAATAACAAGGTCCAAGGGATACAGTAAACCTAAAGTGAAGCATCGGAATCTATAACTAGTGTCACAGGAATGGTTCAAACATAGACAGTGAGAAGAGTCAGTCTTCCTGTACTTAAGTCGGCATTGTGCCTTTTGTATCTTATTCCGATGCAATTTCTATGTTTCATCATCAATAAGAAGGTCGGAGAGATACAGTAATCCTGAAGTGAAGCATCGGAATCTATAACTAGTGTCACAGGAATGTTTCAAAACATAGTCAGTAAGAAGTGTCAATCTTCTTGTACTTAAGTTGGCATTGTGCATTTCGTATTTAATTCCGATGCAATTTCTGTGTTTCACCGGCAATAAGAAGGTCAGAGGGATGCAGGATACCTGAAGTGAAGCATCGGAATCTATAACTAGTGTCACAGGAATGGTTCAAACACAGACAGTAAGAAGAGTCAGTCTTCTTGTACTTAAGTCGGCATTGTGCCTTTTGTATTTAATTCCGGTGCAATTTCTGTTTTTCATCGTCAATAGGAAGGTCAGAGGGAAACAGTAAACCTGAAGTGAAGCATCGGAATCTATAACTAGTGTCACTGGAATGGTTCAAAATATAGACAGTAAGAAGAGTCAGTCTTCTTGTACTTATGTCGACATTGTGCCATTTGTATACAATTCCGATGCAATTTCTGTGTTTCACCGTCAATAAGAAGGTCCAAGGGATACAGTAAACCTGGACTGTAGCTTCGGAATCTATAACTTGTGTCACAGTAATGGTTCAAAACATAGACAGTAAGAAGAGTCAGTCTTCGTGTACTTAAGTCGGCATTTTGCCTTTTGTATTTAATTCTGATGCTTTTTCTGTGTTTCATCGTCAATAAGAAGGTCCAAGGGATACAGTAAACCTGAAGTGAAGCATCGGAATCTATAACTAGTGTCACAGGAATGGTTCAAAACATAGACAGTAAGTAGAGTCAGTCTTCTTGTACTTAAGTCAGCATTGTGCCTTTTCTATTTAATTCCGATGCAATCTTTGTGTTTCATCGTCAATAACAAGGTCCAAGGGATACAGTAAACCTGGAGTGAAGCATCGGAATCTATTACTAGTGTCAATGGAAAGGTTCAAAACATCGACAGTAAGAAGAGTGAGTCTTCATGTACTTAAGTCGCCATTTGCCTTTTGTATTTAATTCCGACGCAATTTCTATGTTTCATCGTCAATAAGAAGGTCCAAGGGAAACAGTAAACCTGAAGTGAAGCATCGGAATCTATAACTAGTGTCACAGGAACGGTTCAAACATAGACAGTGAGAAGAGTCAGTCTTCCTGTACTTAAGTCGGCATTGTGCCTTTTGTATCTTATTCCGATGCAATTTCTATGTTTCATCATCAATAAGAAGGTCAGAGGGATACAGTAACCCTGAAGTGAAGCATCGGAATCTCTAACTAGTGTCACAGGAATGGTTCAAAACATAGTCAGTAAGAAGTGTCAATCTTCTTGTACTTAAGTTGGCAATGTGCATTTCGTATTTAATTCCGATGCAATTTCTGTGTTTCACCGGCAATAAGAAGGTCAGAGGGATGCAGGAAACCTGAAGTGAAGCAACGGAATCTATAACTAGTGTCACAGGAATGGTTCAAACACAGACAGTAAGAAGAGTCAGTCTTCTTGTACTTAAGTCGGCATTGTGCCTTTTGTATTTAATTCCGGTGCAATTTCTGTTTTTCATCGTCAATAGGAAGGTCAGAGGGAAACAGTAAACCTGAAGTGAAGCATCGGAATCTATAACTAGTGTCACTGGAATGGTTCAAAATATAGACAGTAAGAAGAGTCAGTCTTCTTGTACTTATGTCGATATTGTGCCTTTTGTATACAATTCCGATGCAATTTCTGTGTTTCACCGTCAATAAGAAGGTCCAAGGGATACAGTAAACCTGGACTGTAGCTTCGGAATCTATAACTTGTGTCACAGTAATGGTTCAAAACATAGACAGTAAGAAGAGTCAGTCTTCGTGTACTTAAGTCGGCATTTTGCCTTTTGTATTTAATTCTGATGCTTTTTCTGTGTTTCATCGTCAATAAGAAGGTCCAAGGGATACAGTTAACCTGAAGTGAAGCATCGGAATCTATAACTAGTGTCACAGGAATGGTTCAAAACATAGACAGTAAGTAGAGTCAGTCTTCTTGTACTTAAGTCAGCATTGTGCCTTTTCTATTTAATTCCGATGCAATCTTTGTGTTTAATCGTCAATAACAAGGTCCAAGCTATACAGTAAACCTGGAGTGAAGCATCGGAATCTATTACTAGTGTCAATGGAAAGGTTCAAAACATCGACAGTAAGAAGAGTGAGTCTTCATGTACTTAAGTCGCCATTTGCCTTTTGTATTTAATTCCGACGCAATTTCTATGTTTCATCGTCAATAAGAAGGTCCAAGGGAAACAGTAAACCTGAAGTGAAGCATCGGAATCTATAACTAGTGTCACAGGAACGGTTCAAACATAGACAGTGAGAAGAGTCAGTCTTCCTGTACTTAAGTCGGCATTGTGCCTTTTGTATCATATTCCGATGCAATTTCTATGTTTCATCATCAATAAGAAGGTCAGAGGGATACAGCAACCCTGAAGTGAAGCATCGGAATCTCTAACTAGTGTCACAGGAATGGTTCAAAACATAGTCAGTAAGAAGAGTCAATCTTCTTGTACTTAAGTTGGCATTGTGCATTTCGTATTTAATTCCGATGCAATTTCTGTGTTTCATCGTCAATAAGAAGGTCAGAGGGATACAATGAACCTGAAGTAAAGCATCGGAATCTATAACTAGTGTCACAGGAATGGTTCAAACATAGTCAGTAAGAAAAGTCAGTCTACTTGTCCTTAAGTCGGCATTGTGCCTTTTGTATTTAATTCCGACGCAATTTCTGTGTTTCAACGTCAATAAGAAGGTCCAAGGGATACAGTAAACCTGAAGTGAAGCTTTATAATCTATAACTGGTGTCACAGGAATGGTTCAAACATAGTCAGTAAGAAGAGTCAGTCTTCTTGTACTTAAGTCTTCATTGTGCCTTTTCTATTTAATTCCGATGCAATTTCTGTGTTTCATCGTCAATAAGAAGGTCCAAGGGATACAGTAAATCTGGAGTGAAGCATCGGAATCTATAGCTAGTGTCAATGGAATGGTTCACAACATAGACAGTAAGAAGAGTCAGTCTTCTTGTACTTAAGTCTTCAGTGTGCCTTTTCTATTTAATTCCGATGCAATTTCTGTGTTTCACCGTCAATAAGAAGGTCTGAGGGTTATAGTATACCAGATGTTAAGCATCGGAATCTATAGCTAGTGTCACAGGAATGGTTCAAAACATAGTCAGTAAGAACAGTCAGTCTTCTTGTCCTTAAGTCGTTATTGTGCCTTTTGTATTTAATTCTGATGCAATTTCTGTGTTTCATCGTCAATACGAAGGTCCAAGGTATACAGTGATCCTGAAGTGAAGCATCGGAATGTACAACTAGTGTCATAGGAATGGTTCAATACATAGACAGTAAGAAGGGTCAGCCTTCTTGTACTTAAGTCGGCATTGTGCCTTATCTATTTAATTCCGATGCAATTTCTGTGTTTCATCGTCAAAAAGAAGGTCAGAGGGATACAGTAAACCTGAAGTGAAGCATCGGAATCTGTAACTCGTGTCACAGGAATCGTTCAAATCATAGTCAGTAAGAAGAGTCAGTCTTCTTGTACATAAGTTGGCATTGTGCCTTTCGTATTTAATTCCGATACAATTTCTGTGTTTCACCGGCAATAAGAAGGTCAAAGGGATACAGGAAACCTGAAGTGAAGCATCGGAATCTATAACTAGTGTCACAGGAATGGTTCAAACATAGACAGTAAGAAGAGTCAGTCTTCTTGTTTTTAAGTCGGCATTGTGCCTCTTGTATTTAATTCCGATGCAATTTCTGTGTTTCATCGTCAATAGGAGGGTCCAAGGGATACTGTAAACCTGGAGTGAAGCATCGGAATCTATAACTAGTGTCACAGTAATGGATCAAAACATAGACAGTAAGAAGAGTCAGACGTCCTGTACTTAAGTCGGCATTGTGCCTTTTGGATTTATTTCCAATGCAATTTCTGTGTTTCATCGTCAATTAGAAGGTCCAAGGGATACAGTAAACCTGAAGTGAAGCATCGTAATCTATAACTAGTGTCACAGGAATGGTTCAAAATATAGACAGTAAGAAGAGTCAGTCTTCTTGTACTTAAGTCGGCATTGTGCCTTTTGTAATTAATTCCGATGCAATTTCTGTGATTCGTCGTCAATAAGAAGGCCCAAGGGATACTGTAAACCTGAAGTGAAGCATCGGACACTATAACTAGTGTCACAGAAATGGTTCAAGCATAGACAGTACAAGATTCAATCTTTTTGTACTTAAGTCGGCATTGTGCCTTTTGTATTTAAGTCCGATGCAATTTCTGTGTTTCATCGTCAATAGGAAGGTCAGAAGGAAACAGTAAACCTGAAGTGAAGCATCGGAATCTATAACTAGTGTCACAGGAATGGTTCAAATCATAGTCAGTATGAAGAGTCAGTCTTCTTGTACTTAAGACTGCAGTGTGACTTTTCTATTTAATTCCGATGCAATTTCTGTGTTTCATCGTCAATAAGAAGGTCCAAGGGATACAGTAAACCTGGAATGAAGCATCGGAATCTCAAAGTAGTGTCACAGGAATGGTTCATATCATAGACAGTAAGAGGAGTCAGTCTTCTTGTACTTAAGTCGGCATTGTGCCTTTTGTATTTCATTCCGATGCAATTTCTGTGTTTCGTCGTCAATAGGAAGGTCAGAGGGATACAATAAACCTGAAGTGAAGCATCGGAATCTATAACTAGTGTCACAGGAATCGTTCAAAACATAGTCAGTAAGAACAGCTAGCCTTCTTGTACTTAAGTCGGCATTGTGCCTTTTGTATTTAATTCAGATGCAATTTCTGTGTTTCATCGTCAATGAGAAGGTCCAAGGGATACAGTAAACGTGGAGTGTAGCATCGGAATCTATAACTTGTGTCACAGGAATGGTTCAAAACATAGACAGTTAGAAGAGTCAGTCTTCGTGTACTTTAGTCGACATTTGCCTTTTGTATTTCATTCCGACGCAATTTCTGTGTTTCATCGTCAATAAGAAGGTCTAAGGGATACAGTGAACCTGAAGTGAAGCATCGGAATCTGTAACTGGTGTCAATGGAATGGTGCACAACATAGACAATTAGAAGAGTCAGTCTTCTTGTACTTAAGTCGGCATTGTGCCATTTGTATTTAATTCCGATGCAATTTCTGTGTTTCATCGTCAATAAGAAGGTCTGAGGGTTATAGTATACCAGATGTGAAGCATCGGAATCTATAGCTAGTGTCACAGGAATGGTTCAAAACATAGTCAGTAAGAAGAGTCAGTCTTCTTGTACTTAAGTCGGCATTGTGCCTTATCTATTTAATTCCGATTCAATTTCTGTGTTTCATCGTCAATAAGAAGGTCAGAGGGATACAGTTAAGCTGAAGTGAAACATCGGAATCTATAACTAGTGTCACAGGAATCGTTCAAATCATAGTCAGTAAGAAGAGTCAGTCTTCTTGTACATAAGTTGGCATTGTGCCTTTCGTATTTAATTCCGATACAATTTCTGTGTTTCCCCGGCAATAAGAAGGTCAAAGGGATACAGGAAACCTGAAGTGAAGCATCGGAATCTATAACTAATGTCACAGGAATGGTTCAAACATAGACAGTAAGAAGAGTCAGTCTTCTTGTCCTTAAGTCGTCATTGTGCCTCTTGTATTTAATTCCGATGCAATTTCTGTGTTTCATCGTCAATAGGAGGGTCCAAGGGATACTGTAAGCCTGGAGTGAAGCATCGGAATCTATAACTAGTGTCACAGGGATGGTTCAAATCATAGTCAGTATGAACAGTCAGTCTTCTTGTCCTTAAGTCGGCAATGTGCCTTTTGTACATAATTCCGATGCAATTTCTGTGTTTCATCGTCAATAAGAAGGTCAGTGGGATACAGTAAACCTGAAGTGAAGCATCGGAATCCAAAACTAGTGTCACAGGAATGATTTAAAGCATGGACAGTAGGAAGAGTCAGTCTTCTTGTACTTAAGTCGGCATTGTTCCTTTTGTAATTATATCCGACGCAATTTCTGTGTTTCATCGTCAATAAGAAGGTCCAAGGTATACAGTAAACCTGAAGTGAAGCATCGGAATCTATAACTAGTGTCACAGGAATGGTTCAAAACATAGTCAGTAAGAAGAGTCAGTCTTCATGTACTTAAGTCGGCATTGTGCCTTTTGTATTTAATTCCGATGCAATTTCTGTGTTTCATCGTCAATAAGAAGGTCCAAGGGATACAGTAAACCTGGAGTGAAGCATCGGAATCTAAAACTAGTGTCACAGGAATGGGTCAATTCATAGATAGTAAGAGGAGTCAGTCTTCTTGTACTTAAGTCGGCATTGTGCCTTTTGTATCTTATTCCGATGCAATTTCTATGTTTCATCATCAACAAGAAGGTCAGAGGGATACAGTAATCCTCAAGTGAAGCATCGGAAACTATAACTAGTGTCACAGGAATGGTTCAAAACATAGTCAGTAAGAAGAGTCAATCTTCTTGTCCTTAAGCCGGCATTCTGCCTCTTGTATTTAATTCCGACGCAATTTCTGTGTTTCATCGTCAATAACAAGGTCCAAGGGAAACTGAAAACCTGGAGTGAAGCATCGGAATCTATAACTAGTGTCACAGTAATGGTTCAAAACATAGACAGTAAGAAGAGTCAGACGTCTTGTACTGAAGCCGGCATTGTGCCTTTTGTATTTCATTCCGATGGAATATCTGTGTTTCCTCGTCAATAAGAAGGTCAGAGGGATACAGTAAACCTCAAGTGAAGCATCGGAATCTATAACTAGTGTCACAGGAATGGTTCAAAACATAGACAGTAAGAGGAGTCAGTCTTCTTGTACTTTAGTCGACATTGTGCCTTTGTATTTAATTCCGATGCAATATCTGTGTTTCATCGCCAATAAGAAGGTCCAAGGGATACAGTAATACTCAAGTGAAGCATCGGAATCAATAACTAGTGTCACAGGAATGGTTCAAAACATAGTCAGTAGTAAGAGTCGGTCTTCATGTACTTAAGTCGGCATTGTGCCTTTTGTATTTAAATCCGATGCAATTTCTGTGTTTCATCGTCAATAAGAAAGTCCAAGGGATACAGTAAAACTGAAGTCATGCATCGGAATCTATAACTAGTGTCACAGGAAATTGTTCAAAACATAAACAGTAAGAGGAGTCAGTCTTCTTGTACTTAAGTAGGCATTGTGGCGTTTCAACTTAATTCCGAATCAATATCTGTGTTACTCGTCAATAAGAAGGTCAGAGGGATACAGTAAACCTCAAGTGAAGCATCGGAATCTATAACTAGTGTCACAGGAATGGTTCAAATCATAGTCAGTAGGAAGAGTCGGTCTTCATGTACTTAATTCGGCATTGTGCCTTATGTATTTAATTCCGATGCAATTTCTGTGTTTCATCCTCAATAAGAAGGTCCAAGGGATACAGTAAACCTGAAGTGAAGCATCGGAATCTATAACTAGTGTCACAGGATTGGTTCAAAACATAGACAGTTGGAAGAGTCAGTCTTCTTGGACTTAAGACGGCATTGTGCCTTTTGTATTAATTCCGATGCAATTTCAGTGTTTCATCGTCAATAAGAAGGTCAGAGGGATACAGTAAACCTGAAGTGAAGCATCGGAATCTATAGCTAGTGTCACAGGAACGGTTCAAAACATAGTCAGTAAGAAGAATCAGTCTTCTTGTACTTAAGTCGGCATTGTGCCTTTTGTATTTAATTCCGATGCAATTTTTGTGTTTAATCGTCATTAACAAGGTCCAAGGGATACAGTAAACCTCAAGTGAAGCATCGGAATCTAAAACTAGTGTCACAGGAATGGTTCAAAACATAGTCAGTAGGATGAGTCGGTCTTCATGTACTTAAGTCGGCATTGTGCCTTTTGTATTTAATTCCGATGCAAATTCTGTGTTTCATCGTCAATAAGAAGGTCCAAGGGATACAGTAAACCTGAAGTGAAGCATCGGTATCTATAACTAGTGTCACAGGAATGGTTCAAAACATAGACAGTAGGAAGAGTCAGTCTTCTTGTACTAGAGTCTGCATTGTGCCTTTTGTATTTAATTCCGATGCAATTTCTGTGTTTCATCGTCAATAAGAAGGTCCAAGGTATACAGTAAACCCGGAGTGTAGCATCGAAATCTATAACTAGTGTCACAGGAATGGTTCAAAGCATAGTCAGTAAGAAGCGTTAGTCTTCTTGTACTTATGTCGGCAATATAAATTTTCTATTTAATTCCGATGCAATTTCTGTGTTTCATCGTCAATAACAAGGTCCAAGGGATACAGTAAACCTGGAGTGAAGCATCGGAATCTATAACTAGTGTCAATGGAATGGTTCAAAACATAGACAGTAAGAAGAGTCAGTCTTCTTGTTCTTATGTCGGCATTGTGCCCTTTGTATTTAATTCCGATGCAGTTTCTGTGTTTCATCGTCAATAAGAAGGTCCAAGGTATACAGTAAACCCGGAGTGTAGCATCGAAATCTATAACTAGTGTCAAAGAAATGGTTAAAAGCATAGACAGTAAGAAGAGTCAGTCTTCGTGTGCTTAAGTCGGCATTTTGCCATTTGTATTTAATTCCGATGCAATTTCTGTGTTTCATCGTCAATAAGAAGGACCAAGGGATACAGTAAACCTGAATTGAATCATCGGAATCTATAACTAGTGTCACAGGAATGGTTCAGAACATAGTCAGTAAGAAGAGTCAGTCTTCTTGTACTTATGTCGGCATTGTGCCTTTTCTATTTAATTCCGATGCAATTTCTGTGTTTCATCGTCAATAACAAGGTCAAAGGGATACAGTAAACCTTGGTGTGATCCATCGGAATCTATAACTAGAGTCAATGGAATGGCTCAAATCATAGACAGTAAGAAGAGTCAGTCTTCTTGTACTTAAGTCGGCATTGTGCCTTTTGTATTAAATTCCGATGCAATTTCTGTGTTTCATCGTCAATAAGAAGGTCCAAGGGATACAGTAAACCTGAAGTGAAGCATCGGAATCTATAACTAGTGTCACAGGAATGGTTCAAAACATAGACAGTAGGAAGAGTCAGTCTTCTTGTACTTAAGTCGGCATTATGCCTTTTGTATTTAATTCCGATGCAATTTCTGTGTTTCATCGTCAATAAGAAGGTCCAAGGGATGCAGTATACCTGAAGTGAAGCATCGGAATCTATTACTAGTGTCACAGGAATGGTTCAAAACAAAGTCAGTAAGAAGACTCCGTCTTCTTGTCCTTATGTCGGCATTGTGCCTTTTGTATTTAATTCCGATGAATCTCTGTGTTTCATCGTCAATAAGGAGTTCCAAGGGATTCAGTAAACCTGAAGTGAAGCATCGGAATCTATAACTAGTGTCACAGGAATGGTTCAAAACATAGACAGTAGGAAGGGTCAGTCATCTTGTACTTAAGACGGCATTGTGCCTTTTGTATTTAATTCCGATGAAATATCTGTATTTCATCGTCAATAAGATGGTCCAAGGGATACAGTGAACCTGAAGTGAAGCATCACAATCTATAACTAGTGTCACAGGAATGGTTTAAAACAAAGTCAGTAAGAAGAGTCAGTCTTCTTTTCCTTATGTCGGCATTGTGCCTTTTGCATTTAATTCCGATGCAATTTCTGTGTCTCATCTTCAATAAGAAGGTCCAAGGGATACAGTAAACCTGATGTGAAGCATCGGAATCTATTACTAGTGTCACAGGAATGGTTCAAAACATAGACAGTAAGAAAAGTCAGTCGTCTTGTACTTAAGTCGGCATTGTGCATTTTCTATTTAATTCCGATGCAATATCTGTGTTTCATCGACAATAAGAAGGTCAGAGGGATACAGTAAACCTGAAGTGAAGCATCCGACTCTATAACTAGTGTCACAGGAATGGTTCAAAACATAGTCAGTAAGATGAGTCAGTCTTCTTGTACTTAAGTCAGCATTGTGCCTTTTGTATTTAATTCCGACGCAATTTCTGTGTTTCATCGTCAATAAGAAGGTCAGAGGGATACTGTAAACCTGAAGTGAGCATCGGAATCTATAACTAGTGTCACAGGAATGGTTCAAAACATAGTCAGTAAGAAGAGTCAGTCTTTTTAAACTTAAGTCGGCATTGTGCCTTTTGCGTTTAATTCCGATGCAATTTCTGTGTTTCATCCTCAATAAGAAGGTCCAAGGGGATACAGTAAACCTGAAGTGAAGCATCAAAATCTATAACTAGTGTCACAGGAATGGTTCAAAACATAGACAGTAAGAAGAGTCAGTTTTCTTGTACTTAATCTGGCATTGTTCCGTTTGTATTTAATTCCGATGCAATTTCTGTGTTTCATCGTCAATAAGAAGATCAGAGGGGTACAGTAAACCTGAAGTTAAGCATCGGAATCTATAACTAGTGTCACAGGAAAGGTTCAAAACATTGACAGTAAGAAGAGTCAATCTTCTTGTACTAATGTCGGCATTGTGCCTTTTGTATTTAATTCCGATGCAATTTCTGTGTTTCATCGTCAATAAGAAGGTGCAAGGGATACAGTAAACCTGAAGTGAAGCACCGGAATCTACAACTAGTGTCACAGGAATGATTCTGAACATAGACTGTAGGAAGAATCAGTCATCTTGTACTTAAGTCGGTATTGTGCCTTTTGTATTTAATTCCGATGCAATTTCTCTATTTCATCGTCAATAAGAAGGTCCAAGGGATACAGTAAACCTTAAGTGAAGCATCGCAATAATCTATAACTAGTGTCACAGGAATGGTTCAAAACATTGTCAGTAGGAAGAGACGGTCTTCATGCACTTAAGTCGGCATTGGGCCTTTTATATTTAATTCCGTTGCAATTTCTGTGTTTCATCATCAATAAGAAGGTCCAAGGGATACAGTAAACCTCAAGTGAAGCATCGGAATCTATAACTAGTGTCACAGGAATGGTTCAAAACATAGACAGTAGGAAGAGTTAGTCTTCTTGTACTTAAGTCGGCATTGTGCCTTTTGTATCTTATTCCGATGCAATTTCTATGTTTCATCATCAACAAGAAGGTCAGAGGGATACAGTAATCCTCAAGTGAAGCATCGGAAACTATAACTAGTGTCTCAGGAATGGTTCAAAACATAGTCAGTAAGAAGTGTCAATCTTCTTGTACTTAAGTTGGCATTGTGCATTTCGTATTTAATTCCGATGCAATTTCTGTGTTTCACCGGCAATAAGAAGGTCAGGGGGAAGCAGGAAACCTGAAGCGAAGCATCGGAATCTATAACTAGTGTCACAGGAATGGTTCAAACATAGACAGTAAGAAGAGTCAGTCTTCTTGTAGATAAGTCGGCATTGTGATTTTTGTATTTAATTCCGATGCAATTTCTGTTCTTCATCGTCAATAGGAAGGTCAGAGGGAAACAGTAAACCTGAAGTGAAGCATCGGAATCTATAACTAGAATCACAGGAATGGTTCAAAACATAGTCAGTAAGAAGAGTCAATCTTCTTGTCCTTAAGCCGGTATTGTGCCTCTTGTATTTAATTCCGACGCAATTTCTGTGTTTCATCGTCAATAACAAGGTCCAAGGGAAACTGAAAACCTGGAGTGAAGCATCGGAATCTATAGCTTGTGTCACAGGAACGGTTCAAAACATAGTCAGTAAGAAGAATCAGTCTTCTTGTACTTAAGTCGGCATTGTGCCTTTTGTATTTAATTCCGATGCAATTTTTGTGTTTAATCGTCATTAACAAGGTCCAAGGGATACAGTAAACCTCAAGTGAAGCATCGGAATCTAAAACTAGTGTCACAGGAATGGTTCAAAACATAGTCAGTAGGATGAGTCGGTCTTCATGTACTTAAGTCGGCATTGTGCCTTTTGTATTTAATTCCGATGCAAATTCTGTGTTTCATCGTCAATAAGAAGGTCCAAGGGATACAGTAAACCTGAAGTGAAGCATCGGTATCTATAACTAGTGTCACAGGAATGGTTCAAAACATAGACAGTAGGAAGAGTCAGTCTTCTTGTACTAGAGTCTGCATTGTGCCTTTTGTATTTAATTCCGATGCAATTTCTGTGTTTCATCGTCAATAAGAAGGTCCAAGGTATACAGTAAACCCGGAGTGTAGCATCGAAATCTATAACTAGTGTCACAGGAATGGTTCAAAGCATAGTCAGTAAGAAGCGTTAGTCTTCTTGTACTTATGTCGGCAATATAAATTTTCTATTTAATTCCGATGCAATTTCTGTGTTTCATCGTCAATAACAAGGTCCAAGGGATACAGTAAACCTGGAGTGAAGCATCGGAATCTATAACTAGTGTCAATGGAATGGTTCAAAACATAGACAGTAAGAAGAGTCAGTCTTCTTGTTCTTATGTCGGCATTGTGCCCTTTGTATTTAATTCCGATGCAGTTTCTGTGTTTCATCGTCAATAAGAAGGTCCAAGGTATACAGTAAACCCGGAGTGTAGCATCGAAATCTATAACTAGTGTCAAAGAAATGGTTAAAAGCATAGACAGTAAGAAGAGTCAGTCTTCGTGTGCTTATGTCGGCATTTTGCCATTTGTATTTAATTCCGATGCAATTTCTGTGTTTCATCGTCAATAAGAAGGACCAAGGGATACAGTAAACCTGAATTGAATCATCGGAATCTATAACTAGTGTCACAGGAATGGTTCAGAACATAGTCAGTAAGAAGAGTCAGTCTTCTTGTACTTAAGTCGGCATTGTGCCTTTTGTATTAAATTCCGATGCAATTTCTGTGTTTCATCGTCAATAAGAAGGTCCAAGGGATACAGTAAACCTGAAGTGAAGCATCGGAATCTATAACTAGTGTCACAGGAATGGTTCAAAACATAGACAGTAGGAAGAGTCAGTCTTCTTGTACTTAAGTCGGCATTATGCCTTTTGTATTTAATTCCGATGCAATTTCTGTGTTTCATCGTCAATAAGAAGGTCCAAGGGATGCAGTATACCTGAAGTGAAGCATCGGAATCTATTACTAGTGTCACAGGAATGGTTCAAAACAAAGTCAGTAAGAAGACTCCGTCTCCTTGTCCTTATGTCGGCATTGTGCCTTTTGTATTTAATTCCGATGAATTTCTGTGTTTCATCGTCAATAAGGAGTTCCAAGGGATTCAGTAAACCTGAAGTGAAGCATCGGAATCTATAACTAGTGTCACAGGAATGGTTCAAAACATAGACAGTAGGAAGGGTCAGTCATCTTGTACTTAAGACGGCATTGTGCCTTTTGTATTTAATTCCGATGAAATATCTGTATTTCATCGTCAATAAGATGGTCCAAGGGATACAGTGAACCTGAAGTGAAGCATCACAATCTATAACTAGTGTCACAGGAATAGTTTAAAACAAAGTCAGTAAGAAGAGTCAGTCTTCTTTTCCTTATGTCGGCATTGTGCCTTTTGCATTTAATTCCGATGCAATTTCTGTGTCTCATCTTCAATAAGAAGGTCCAAGGGATACAGTGAACCTGATGTGAAGCATCGGAATCTATTACTAGTGTCTCAGGAATGGTTCAAAACATAGACAGTAAGAAAAGTCAGTCGTCTTGTACTTAAGTCGGCATTGTGCATTTTCTATTTAATTCCGATGCAATATCTGTGTTTCATCGACAATAAGAAGGTCAGAGGGATACAGTAAACCTGAAGTGAAGCATCCGACTCTATAACTAGTGTCACAGGAATGGTTCAAAACATAGTCAGTAAGATGAGTCAGTCTTCTTGTACTTAAGTCAGCATTGTGCCTTTTGTATTTAATTCCGACGCAATTTCTGTGTTTCATCGTCAATAAGAAGGTCAGAGGGATACTGTAAACCTGAAGTGAGCATCGGAATCTATAACTAGTGTCACAGGAATGGTTCAAAACATAGTCAGTAAGAAGAGTCAGTCTTTTTAAACTTAAGTCGGCATTGTGCCTTTTGCGTTTAATTCCGATGCAATTTCTGTGTTTCATCCTCAATAAGAAGGTCCAAGGGGATACAGTAAACCTGAAGTAAAGCATCAAAATCTATAACTAGTGTCACAGGAATGGTTCAAAACATAGACAGTAAGAAGAGTCAGTTTTCTTGTACTTAATCTGGCATTGTTCCGTTTGTATTTAATTCCGATGCAATTTCTGTGTTTCATCGTCAATAAGAAGATCAGAGGGGTACAGTAAACCTGAAGTGAAGCATCGGAATCTATAACTAGTGTCACAGGAAAGGTTCAAAACATTGACAGTAAGAAGAGTCAATCTTCTTGTACTAATGTCGGCATTGTGCCTTTTGTATTTAATTCCGATGCAATTTCTGTGTTTCATCGTCAATAAGAAGGTGCAAGGGATACAGTAAACCTGAAGTGAAGCACCGGAATCTACAACTAGTGTCACAGGAATGATTCTGAACATAGACAGTAGGAAGAATCAGTCATCTTGTACTTAAGTCGGTATTGTGCCTTTTGTATTTAATTCCGATGCAATTTCTCTATTTCATCGTCAATAAGAAGGTCCAAGGGATACAGTAAACCTTAAGTGAAGCATCGCAATAATCTATAACTAGTGTCACAGGAATGGTTCAAAACATTGTCAGTAGGAAGAGACGGTCTTCATGCACTTAAGTCGGCATTGGGCCTTTTATATTTAATTCCGTTGCAATTTCTGTGTTTCATCATCAATAAGAAGGTCCAAGGGATACAGTAAACCTCAAGTGAAGCATCGGAATCTATAACTAGTGTCACAGGAATGGTTCAAAACATAGACAGTAGGAAGAGTTAGTCTTCTTGTACTTAAGTCGGCATTGTGCCTTTTGTATCTTATTCCGATGCAATTTCTATGTTTCATCATCAACAAGAAGGTCAGAGGGATACAGTAATCCTCAAGTGAAGCATCGGAAACTATAACTAGTGTCACAGGAATGGTTCAAAACATAGTCAGTAAGAAGTGTCAATCTTCTTGTACTTAAGTTGGCATTGTGCATTTCGTATTTAATTCCGATGCAATTTCTGTGTTTCACCGGCAATAAGAAGGTCAGGGGGAAGCAGGAAACCTGAAGCGAAGCATCGGAATCTATAACTAGTGTCACAGGAATGGTTCAAACATAGACAGTAAGAAGAGTCAGTCTTCTTGTAGATAAGTCGGCATTGTGATTTTTGTATTTAATTCCGATGCAATTTCTGTTCTTCATCGTCAATAGGAAGGTCAGAGGGAAACAGTAAACCTGAAGTGAAGCATCGGAATCTATAACTAGAATCACAGGAATGGTTCAAAACATAGTCAGTAAGAAGAGTCAATCTTCTTGTCCTTAAGCCGGTATTGTGCCTCTTGTATTTAATTCCGACGCAATTTCTGTGTTTCATCGTCAATAACAAGGTCCAAGGGAAACTGAAAACCTGGAGTGAAGCATCGGAATCTATAACTAGTGTCACAGTAATGGTTCAAAACATAGACAGTAAGAAGAGTCAAACGTCTTGTACTGAAGCCGGCATTGTGCCTTTTGTATTTCATTCCGATGGAATTTCTGTGTTTCCTCGTCAATAAGAAGGTCAGAGGGATACAGTAAACCTCAAGTGAAGCATCGGAATCTATAACTAGTGTCACAGGAATGGTTCAAAACATAGACAGTAAGAGGAGTCAGTCTTCTTGTACTTTAGTCGACATTGTGCCTTTTGTATTTAATTCCGATGCAATATCTGTGTTTCATCGCCAATACGAATGTCCAAGGGATACAGTAATACTCAAGTGAAGCATCGGAATCTATAACTAGTGTCACAGGAATGGTTCAAAACATAGTCAGTAGTAAGAGTCGGTCTTCATGTACTTAAGTCGGCATTGTGCCTTTTGTATTTAAATCCGATGCAATTTCTGTGTTTCATCGTCAATAACAAAGTCCAAGGGATACAGTAAAACTGAAGTCATGCATCGGAATCTATAACTAGTGTCACAGGAATGGTTCAAAATATAAACAGTAAGAGGAGTCAGTCTTCTTGTACTTAAGTAGGCATTGTGGCGTTTCAACTTAATTCCGAATCAATATCTGTGTTTCTCGTCGATAAGAAGGTCAGAGGGATACAGTAAACCTCAAGTGAAGCATCGGAATCTATAACTAGTGTCACAGGAATGGTTCAAATCATAGTCAGCAGGATGAGTCGGTCTTCATGTACTTAAGTCGGCATTGTGCCTTATGTATTTAATTCCGATGCAATTTCTGTGTTTCATCTTCAATAAGAAGGTCCAAGGGATACAGTAAACCTGAAGTGAAGCATCGGAATCTATAACTAGTGTCACAGGAATGATTCAAAACATAGACAGTTGGAAGAGTCAGTCTTCTTGGACTTAAGACGGCATTGTGCCTTTTGTATTAATTCCGATGCAATTTCAGTGTTTCATCGTCAATAAGAAGGTCAGAGGGATACAGTAAACCTGAAGTGAAGCATCGGAATCTATAGCTAGTGTCACAGGAACGGTTCAAAACATAGTCAGTAAGAAGAATCAGTCTTCTTGTACTTAAGTCGGCATTGTGCCTTTTGTATTTAATTCCGATGCAATTTTTGTGTTTCATCGCCATTAACAAGGTCCAAGGGATACAGTAAACCTCAAGTGAAGCATCGGAATCTAAAACTAGTGTCACAGGAATGGTTCAAAACATAGTCAGTAGGAAGAGTCGGTCTTCATGTACTTAAGTCGGCATTGTGCCTTTTGTATTTAATTCCGATGCAATTTCTGTGTTTCATCGTCAATAAGAAGGTCCAAGGGATACAGTAAACCTCAAGTGAAGCTTCGGAATCTATAACTAGTGTCACAGGAATGGTTCAAAACATAGACAGTAGGAAGAGTCAGTCTTCTTGTACTAGAGTCTGCATTGTGCCTTTTGTATTTAATTCCGATGCAATTTTGTGTTTCATCGTCAATAAGAAGGTCCAAGGTATACAGTAAACCCGGAGTGTAGCATCGAAATCTATAACTAGTGTCACAGGAATGGTTCAAAGCATAGTCAGTAAGAAGCGTTAGTCTTCTTGTACTTAAGTCGGCAATATAAATTTTCTATTTAATTCCGATGCAATTTCTGTGTTTCATCGTTAATAACAAGGTCCAAGGGATACAGTAAACCTGGAGTGAAGCATCGGAATCTATAACTAGTGTCAATGGAATGGTTCAAAACATAGACAGTAAGAAGAGTCAGTCTTCTTGTTCTTATGTCGGCATTGTGCCCTTTGTATTTAATTCCGATGCAGTTTCTGTGTTTCATCGTCAATAAGAAGGTCCAAGGTATACAGTAAACCCGGAGTGTAGCATCGAAATGTATAACTAGTGTCACAGAAATGGTTCAAAGCATAGACAGTAAGAAGAGTCAGTCTTCGTGTGCTTAAGTCGGCATTTTGCCATTTGTATTTAATTCCGATGCAATTTCTGTGTTACATCGTCAATAAGAAGGACCAAGGGATACAGTAAACCTGAAGTGAATCATCGGAATCTATAAGTAGTGTCACAGGAATGGTTCAGAACATAGTCAGTAAGAAGAGTCAGTCTTCTTGTACTTATGTCGGCATTGTGCCTTTTCTATTTAATTCCGATGCAATTTCTGTGTTTCATCGTCAATAACAAGGTCAAAGGGATACAGTAAACCTGGAGTGATCCATCGGAATCTATAACTAGAGTCAATGGAATGGCTCAAATCATAGACAGTAAGAAGAGTCAGTCTTCTTGTACTTAAGTCGGCATTGTGCCTTTTGTATTAAATTGCGATGCAATTTCTGTGTTTCATCGTCAATAAGAAGGTCCAAGGGATACAGTAAACCTGAAGTGAAGCATCGGAATCTATAACTAGTGTCACAGGAATGGTTCAAAACATAGACAGTAGGAAGAGTCAGTCTTCTTGTACTTAAGTCGGCATTCTGCATTTTGTATTTAATTCCGATGCAATTTCTGTGTTTCATCGTCAATAAGAAGGTCCAAGGGATGCAGTATACCTGAAGTGAAGCATCGGAATCTATTACTAGTGTCACAGGAATGGTTCAAAACAAAGTCAGTAAGAAGAGTCCGTCTTCTTGTCCTTATGTCGGCATTGTGCCTTTTGTATTTAATTCCGATGAATTTCTGTGTTTCATCGTCAATAAGGAGTTCCAACGGATTCAGTAAACCTGAAGTGAAGCATCGGAATCTATAACTAGTGTCACAGGAATGGTTCAAAACATAGACAGTAGGAAGGGTCAGTCATCTTGTACTTAAGACGGCATTGTGCCTTTTGTATTTAATTCCTATGAAATTTCTGTATTTCATCGTCAATAAGATGGTCCAAGGGATACAGTGAACCTGAAGTGAAGCATCACAATCTATAACTAGTGTCACAGGAATGGTTTAAAACAAAGTCAGTAAGAAGAGTCAGTCTTCTTTTCCTTATGTCGGCATTGTGCCTTTTGCATTTAATTCCGATGCAATTTCTGTGTTTCATCGTCAATAAGAAGGTCCAAGGGATACAGTAAACCTGATGTGAAGCATCGGAATCTATTACTAGTGTCACAGGAATGGTTCAAAACATAGACAGTAAGAAAAGTCAGTCGTCTTGTACTTAAGTCGGCATTGTGCATTTTCTATTAAATTCCGATGCAATATCTGTGTTTCATCGTCAATAAGAAGGTCAGAGGGATACAGTAAACCTGAAGTGAAGCATCCGAATCTATAACTAGTGTCACAGGAATTGTTCAAAACATAGTCAGTAATAAGAGTCAGTCTTCTTGTACTTAAGTCGGCATTGTGCCTTTTGTATTTAATTCCGACGCAATTTCTGTGTTTCATCGTCAATAAGAAGGTCAGAGGGATACTGTAAACCTGAAGTGAGCATCGGAATCTATAACTAGTGTCACAGGAATGGTTCAAAACATAGTCAGTAAGAAGAGTCAGTCTTTTTATACTTAAGTCGGCATTGTGCCTTTTGCGTTTAATTCCGATGCAATTTCTGTGTTTCATCCTCAATAAGAAGGTCCAAGGGATACAGTAAACCTGAAGTGAAGCATCAAAATCTATAACTAGTGTCCCAGGAATGGTTCAAAACATTGACAGTAAGAAGAGTCAATCTTCTTGTACTTATGTCGGCATTGTGCCTTGTGTATTTAATTCCGATGCGATTTCTTTGTTTCATCGTCAATAAGAAGGTGCAAGGGATACAGTAAACCTGAAGTGAAGCATCGGAATCTACAACTAGTGTCACAGGAATGATTCTAAACATAGACAGTAGGAAGAATCAGTCATCTTGTACTTAAGTCGGCATTGTGCCTTTTGTATTTAATTCCGATGCAATTTCTCTATTTCATCGTCAATAAGAAGGTCCAAGGGATACAGTAAACCTTAAGTGAAGCATCGCAATAATTTATAACTAGTGTCACAGGAATGGTTCAAAACATTGTCAGTAGGAAGAGACGGTCTTCATGCACTTAAGTCGGCATTGGGCCTTTTATATTTAATTTCGTTGCAATTTCTGTGTTTCATCATCAATAAGAAGGTCCAAGGGATACAGTAAACCTCAAGTGAAGCATCGGAATCTATAACTAGTGTCACAGGAATGGTTCAAAAGATAGACAGTAAGAGGAGTCAGTCTTCTTGTACTTAAGTCGCCATTGTGCCTATTGTATTTAATTCCGGTATAATTTCTGTGTTTCATCGTCAATAAGAAAATCAGAGGGATGCAGTAAACCTGAAGTGAAACAACAGAATCTATAACTAGTGTCACAGGAATGGTTCAAAACATTGACGGTAGGAAGAGTCAGTCTTCTTGTACTTAAGTCGGCATTGTGCCTTTTCTATTTAATTCCGATGCAATTTTTGTGTTTCATCGTCAATTAGAAGGTCCAAGGGATACAGTAAACATGAATTGAAGCATCGGAATCTATAACTAATGTCACAGGAGTGGTTCAAAACATAGACAGTAAGATATGTCAGTCTCCATGTACTTAAGTCGGCATTGTGCATTTTCTATTTCATTCCGATGCAATTTATGTGTTTCATCGTCAATAAGAAGGTCAGAGGGATACAGTAAACCTGAAGTGAAGCATCGGAATAATCTATAACCAGTGTCACAGGAATGGTTCAAAACATTGTCAGTAGGAAGAGACGGTCTTTATGTACTTAAGTCGGCATTGTGCCTTTTATATTTAATTCCGCTGCAATTTCAGTGTTTCATCGTCAATAAGAAGGTCCAAGGGATACAGTAAACCTCAAGTGAAGCATCGGAATCTATAACTAGTGTCACAGGAATGGTTCAAAACATAGACAGTGAGAGGTGTCAGTCTTCTTGTACTTAAGTCGGCATTGTTCCTTTTCTATTTAATTCCGACGCAATATCTGTGTTTCATCGTCAATAAGAAGGTCCAAGGGATACAGTAAACCTGAAATGAAGCATCGGAATCTCTAACTAGTGTCACAGGAATGGTTCTAACCATAGTCAGTAAGAAGCGTTAGTCTTCTTATACTTAAGTCGGCATTGTGCATTTTCTATTTAATTCTGATGCGATGTCTGTGTTTCATCGTCAATAAGAAGGTCCAAGGGATACAGTAAACCTGTAGTGAAGCATCGGAATCTATAACTAGTGTCACAGGAATGGTTCAAAACATAAACAGTAAGAAGAGTCAGTCTTCTTGCAATTAATTAGGCATTGTTCCTTTTCTATTTAATTCCGATGCAATATCTGTGTTTCATCGCCAATAAGCAGGTCCAAGGGATACAGTAAAAATGAAGTGAAGCATCGGAATCTATAACTAGGGTCACGCTAATTTTTCAAAACAAAGTCAGTAAGAAGAGTCAGTCTTCTTGTCCTTATGTCGGCATTGTGCCCTTTGTATTTAATTCCGATGCAATTTCTGTGTTTCATCGTCAATAAGAAGGTCCAAGGTATACAGTAAACACGGAGTGTAGCATCGAAATCAATAACTAGTGTCACAGAAATGGTTCAAAGCATAGACAGTAAGAAGAGTCAGTCTTCGTGTGCTTAAGTCGGCATTTTGCCTTTTGTATTTCATTCCGATGCAATTTCTGTGTTTCATCGTCAATAAGAAGGACCAAGGGATACAGTAAACCTGAAGTGAATCATCGGAATCTATAACTAGAGTCACAAGAATGGTTCAGAACATAGTCAGTAAGAAGTGTCAGTCTTCTTGTACTTATGTCGGCATTGTGCCTTTTCTATTTAATTCCGATGCAATTTCTGTGTTTCATCGTCAATAACAAGATCAAAGGGATACAGTAAACCTGGAGGAAACATCGGAATCTATAACTAGAGTCAATGGAATGGTTCAAATCGTAGACAGTAAGAAGAATCAGTCTTCTTGTACTTAAGTCGGCTTTGTGCCTTTTGTATTAAATTGCAATGCAATTTCTGTGTTTCATCGCCAATAAGAAGGTCCAAGGGATACAGTAAACCTGAAGTGAAGGATCGGAATCTATAACTAGTGTCACAGGAATGGTTCAAAACATAGACAGTAGGAAGCGTCAGTCTTCTTGTACTTAAGTCGGCATTGTGCCTTTTGTATTTAATTCCGATGCAATATCTGTGTTTCATCGTCAATAAGATGGTCCAAGGGATGCAGTATACCTGAAGTGAAGCATCGGAATCTATTACTAGTGTCACAGGAATGGTTCAAAACAAAGTCAGTAAGAAGAGTCAGTCTTCTTGTCCTTATGTCGGCATTGTGCCTTTTGTATTTAATTCCGATGCAATTTCTGTGTTTCATCGCCAATACGGAGGTCCAAGGGATACAGTAAACCTGAAGTGAAGCATCGGAATCTATAACTAGTGTCACAGGAATGGTTCAAAACATAGACAGTAGGAAGGGTCAGTCATCTTGTACTTAAGACGGCATTGTGCCTTTTGTATTTAATTCCGATGCAATTTCTGTACTTCATCGTCAATAAGAAGGTCCAAGGGATACAGTGAACCTGAAGTGAAGCATCACAATCTATAACTAGTGTCACAGGAATGGTTTAAAACAACGTCAGTAAGAAGGGTCAGTCTTCTTTTCCTTATGTAGGCATTGTGCCTTTTGCATTTAGTTCCGATGCAATTTCTGTGCTTCATCGTCAATAACAAGGTCCAAGGGATACAGTAAACCTGGAGTGTAGCATCGGAATCTATAACTAGTGTCACAGGAATGGTTCAAATCATAGTCAGTAAAAAGAGTAAGTCTTCTTGTACTTAAGTCGGCATTGTGCCTTTTGTATTTAATTCCGATGCAATTTCTGTGTTTCATCGTCATTAAGAGGGTCCAAGGGATACAGTAAACCTGAACTGAAGCATCGGAATCTATAACTAGTGTCACAGGAATGGTTCAAATCATAGTCAGCAGGATGAGTCGGTCTTCATGTACTTAAGTCGGCATTGTGCCTTATGTATTTAATTCCGATGCAATTTCTGTGTTTCATCTTCAATAAGAAGGTCCAAGGGATACAGTAAACCTGAAGTGAAGCATCGGAATCTATAACTAGTGTCACAGGAATGGTTCAAAACATAGACAGTTGGAAGAGTCAGTCTTCTTGGACTTAAGACGGCATTGTGCCTTTTGTATTAATTCCGATGCAATTTCAGTGTTTCATCGTCAATAAGAAGGTCAGAGGGATACAGTAAACCTGAAGTGAAGCATCGGAATCTATAGCTAGTGTCACAGGAACGGTTCAAAACATAGTCAGTAAGAAGAATCAGTCTTCTTGTACTTAAGTCGGCATTGTGCCTTTTGTATTTAATTCCGATGCAATTTTTGTGTTTCATCGCCATTAACAAGGTCCAAGGGATACAGTAAACCTCAAGTGAAGCTTCGGAATCTAAAACTAGTGTCGCAGGAATGATTCAAAACATAGTCAGTAGGAAGAGTCGGTCTTCATGTACTTAAGTCGGCATTGTGCCTTTTGTATTTAATTCCGATGCAAATTCTGTGTTTCATCGTCAATAAGAAGGTCCAAGGGATACAGTAAACCTCAAGTGAAGCTTCGGAATCTATAACTAGTGTCACAGGAATGGTTCAAAACATAGACAGTAGGAAGAGTCAGTCTTCTTGTACTAGAGTCTGCATTGTGCCTTTTGTAGTTACTTCCGATGCAATTTCTGTGTTTCATCGTCAATAAGAAGGTCCAAGGTATACAGTAAACCCGGAGTGTAGCATCGAAATCTATAACTAGTGTCACAGGAATGGTTCAAAACATAGTCAGTAAGAAGAGTCAGTCTTCGTGTGCTTAAGTCGGCATTTTGCCACTTGTATTTAATTCCGATGCAATTTCTGTGTTTCATCGTCAATAAGAAGGACCAAGGGATACAGTGAACCTGAAGTGAATCATCGGAATCTATAAGTAGTGACACAGGAATGGTTCAGAACATAGTCAGTAAGAAGAGTCAGTCTTCTTGTACTTATGTCGGCATTGTGCCTTTTCTATTTAATTCCGATGCAGTTTCTGTGTTTCATCGTCAATAACAAGGTCAAAGGGATACAGTAAACCTGGAGTGATCCATCGGAATCTATAACTAGAGTCAATGGAATGGCTCAAATCATAGACAGTAAGAAGAGTCAGTCTTCTTGTACTTAAGTCGGCATTGTGCCTTTTGTATTAAATTCCGATGCAATTACTGTGTTTCATCGTCAATAAGAAGGTCCAAGGGATACAGTAAACCTGAAGTGAAGCATCGGAATCTATAACTAGTGTCACAGGAATGGTTCAAAACATAGACAGTAGGAAGAGTCAGTCTTCTTGTACTTAAGTCGGCATTCTGCCTTTTGTATTTAATTCCGATGCAATTTCTGTGTTTCATCGTCAATAAGAAGGTCCAAGGGATGCAGTATACCTGAAGTGAAGCATCGGAATCTATTACTAGTGTCACAGGAGTGGTTCAAAACAAAGTCAGTAAGTAGAGTCCGTCTTCTTGTCCTTATGTCGGCATTGTGCCTTTTGTATTTAATTCCGATGAATTTCTGTGTTTCATCGTCAATAAGGAGTTCCAAGGGATTCAGTAAACCTGAAGTGAAGCATCGGAATTTATAACTAGTGTCACAGGAATGGTTCAAAACATAGACAGTAGGAAGGGTCAGTCATCTTGTACTTAAGACGGCATTGTGCCCTTTGTATTTAATTCCGATGAAATTTCTGTATTTCATCGTCAATAAGATGGTCCAAGGGATACAGTGAACCTGAAGTGAAGCATCACAATCTATAACTAGTGTCACAGGAATGGTTTAAAACAAAGTCAGTAAGAAGAGTCAGTCTTCTTTTCCTTATGTCGGCATTGTGCCTTTTGCATTTAATTCCGATGCAATTTCTGTGTTTCATCGTCAATAAGAAGGTCCAAGGGATACAGTAAACCTGATGTGAAGCATCGGAATCTATAACTAGTGTCACAGGAATGGTTCAAAACATAGACAGTAAGAAAAGTCAGTCGTCTTGTACTTAAGTCGGCATTGTGCATTTTCTATTTAATTCCGATGCAATATCTGTGTTTCATCGTCAATAAGGAGGTCAGAGGGATACAGTAAACCTGAAGTGAAGCATCCGAATCTATAACTAGTGTCACAGGAATGGTTCAAAGCATAGTCAGTAAGAAGAGTCAGTCTTCTTGTACTTAAGTCGGCATTGTGCCTTTTGTATTTAATTCCGACGCAATTTCTGTGTTTCATCGTCAATAAGAAGGTCAGAAGGGTACTGTAAACTTGAAGTGAGCATCGGAATCTATAACTAGTGTCACAGGAAGGGTTCAAAACTTAGTCAGTAAGAAGAGTCAGTCTTCTTGTACTTAAGTCGTCATTGTGCCCTTTGTGTTTAATTCCGATGAAATTTCTGTGTTTCATCGTCAATAAGAAAGTCCAAGGGATACAGTAAACCTGAAGTGAAGCATCGGAATCTATAACTAGTGTCACAGGAATGGGTCAAAAGATAGACAGTAAGAGGAGTCAGACTTCTTGTACTTAAGTCGCCATTGTGCCTATTGTATTTAATTCCGGTATAATTTCTGTGTTTCATCGTCAATAAGAAAATCAGAGGGATGCAGTAAACCTGAAGTGAAACAACAGAATCTATAACTAGTGTCACAGGAATGGTTCAAAACATTGACGGTAGGAAGAGTCAGTCTTCTTGTACTTAAGTCGGCATTGTGCCTTTTCTATTAAATTCCGATGCAATTTTTGTGTTTCATCGTCAATAAGAAGGTCCAAGGGATACAGTAAACATGAATTGAAGCATCGGAATCTATAACTAATGTCACAGGAGTGGTTCAAAACATAGACAGTAAGATATGTCAGTCTCCATGTACTTAAGTCGGCATTGTGCATTTTCTATTTCATTCCGATGCAATTTATGTGTTTCATCGTCAATAAGAAGGTCAGAGGGATACAGTAAACCTGAAGTGAAGCATCGGAATAATCTATAACCAGTGTCACAGGAATGGTTCAAAACATTGTCAGTAGGAAGAGACGGTCTTTATGTACTTAAGTCGGCATTGTGCCTTTTATATTAATTCCGCTGCAATTTCAGTGTTTCATCGTCAATAAGAAGGTCCAAGGGATACAGTAAACCTCAAGTGAAGCATCGGAATCTATAACTAGTGTCACAGGAATGGTTCAAAACATAGACAGTAAGAGGTGTCAGTCTTCTTGTACTTAAGTCGGCATTGTTCCTTTTCTATTTAATTCCGACGCAATATCTGTGTTTCATCGTCAATAAGAAGGTCCAAGGTATACAGTAAACCCGGAGTGTAGCATCGAAATCTATAACTAGTGTCACAGGAATGGTTCAAAACATAGTCAGTAAGAAGAGTCAGTCTTCGTGTGCTTAAGTCGACATTTTGCCATTTGTATTTAATTCCGATGCAATTTCTGTGTTTCATCGTCAATAAGAAGGACCAAGGGATACAGTGAACCTGAAGTGAATCATCGGAATCTATAAGTAGTGTCACAGGAATGGTTCAGAACATAGTCAGTAAGAAGAGTCAGTCTTCTTGTACTTATCTCGGCATTGTGCCTTTTCTATTTAATTCCGATGCAATTTCTGTGTTTCATCGTCAATAACAAGGTCAAAGGGATACAGTAAACCTGGAGTGATCCATCGGAATCTATAACTAGAGTCAATGGAATGGCTCAAATCATAGACAGTAAGAAGAGTCAGTCTTCTTGTACTTAAGTCGGCATTGTGCCTTTTGTATTAAATTCCGATGCAATTACTGTGTTTCATCGTCAATAAGAAGGTCCAAGGGATACAGTAAACCTGAAGTGAAGCATCGGAATCTATTACTAGTGTCACAGGAATGGTTCAAAACATAGACAGTAGGAAGAGTCAGTCTTCTTGTACTTAAGTCGGCATTCTGCCTTTTGTATTTAATTCCGATGCAATTTCTGTGTTTCATCGTCAATAAGAAGGTCCAAGGGATGCAGTATACCTGAAGTGAAGCATCGGAATCTATTACTAGTGTCACAGGAATGGTTCAAAACAAAGTCAGTAAGAAGAGTCCGTCTTCTTGTCCTTATGTCGGCATTGTGCCTTTTGTATTTAATTCCGATGAATTTCTGTGTTTCATCGTCAATAAGGAGTTCCAAGGGATTCAGTAAACCTGAAGTGAAGCATCGGAATCTATAACTAGTGTCACAGGAATGGTTCAAAACATAGACAGTAGGAAGGGTCAGTCATCTTGTACTTAAGTCGGCATTGTGCCTTTTGTATTTAATTCCGATGAAATTTCTGTATTTCATCGTCAATAAGATGGTCCAAGGGATACAGTGAACCTGAAGTGAAGCATCACATTCTATAACTAGTGTCACAGGAATGGTTTAAAACAAAGTCAGTAAGAAGAGTCAGTCTTCTTTTCCTTATGTCGGCATTGTGCCTTTTGCATTTAATTCCGATGCAATTTCTGTGTTTCTTCGTCAATAAGAAGGTCCAAGGGATACAGTAAACCTGATGTGAAGCATCGGAATCTATTACTAGTGTCACAGGAATGGTTCAAAACATAGACAGTAAGAAAAGTCATTCGTCTTGTACTTAAGTCGGCATTGTGCATTTTCTATTTAATTCCGATGCAATATCTGTGTTTCATCGTCAATAAGGAGGTCAGAGGGATACAGTAAACCTGAAGTGAAGCATCCGAATCTATAACTAGTGTCACAGGAATGGTTCAAAACATAGTCAGTAAGAAGAGTCAGTCTTCTTGTACTTAAGTCGGCATTGTGCCTTTTGTATTTAATTCCGACGCAATATCTGTGTTTCATCGTCAATAAGAAGGTCAGAAGGGTACTGTAAACTTGAAGTGAGCATCGGAATCTATAACTAGTGTCACAGGAAGGGTTCAAAACTTAGTCAGTAAGAAGAGTCAGTCTTCTTATACTTAAGTCGTCATTGTGCAATTTGTGTTTAATTCCGATGAAATTTCTGTGTTTCATCGTCAATAAGAAAGTCCAAGGGATACAGTAAACCTGAAGTGAAGCATCGGAATCTATAACTAGTGTCACAGGAATGGGTCAAAAGATAGACAGTAAGAGGAGTCAGACTTCTTGTACTTAAGTCGCCATTGTGCCTATTGTATTTAATTCCGGTATAAATTCTGTGTTTCATCGTCAATAAGAAAATCAGAGGGATGCAGTAAACCTGAAGTGAAACAACAGAATCTATAACTAGTGTCACAGGAATGGTTCAAAACATTGACGGTAGGAAGAGTCAGTCTTCTTGTACTTAAGTCGGCATTGTGCCTTTTCTATTTAATTCCGATGCAATTTTTGTGTTTCATCGTCAATAAGAAGGTCCAAGGGATACAGTAAACATGAATTGAAGCATCGGAATCTATAACTAATGTCACAGGAGTGGTTCAAAACATAGACAGTAAGATATGTCAGTCTCCATGTACTTAAGTCGGCATTGTGCATTTTCTATTTCATTCCGATGCAATTTATGTGTTTCATCGTCAATAAGAAGGTCAGAGGGATACAGTAAACCTGAAGTGAAGCATCGGAATAATCTATAACCAGTGTCACAGGAATGGTTCAAAACATTGTCAGTAGGAAGAGACGGTCTTTATGTACTTAAGTCGGCATTGTGCCTTTTATATTTAATTCCGCTGCAATTTCAGTGTTTCATCGTCAATAAGAAGGTCCAAGGGATACAGTAAACCTCAAGTGAAGCATCGGAATCTATAACTAGTGTCACAGGAATGGTTCAAAACATAGACAGTAAGAGGTGTCAGTCTTCTTGTACTTAAGTCGGCATTGTTCCTTTTCTATTTAATTCCGACGCAATATCTGTGTTTCATCGTCAATAAGAAGGTCCAAGGTATACAGTAAACCCGGAGTGTAGCATCGAAATCTATAACTAGTGTCACAGGAATGGTTCAAAACATAGTCAGTAAGAAGAGTCAGTCTTCGTGTGCTTAAGTCGACATTTTGCCATTTGTATTTAATTCCGATGCAATTTCTGTGTTTCATCGTCAATAAGAAGGACCAAGGGATACAGTGAACCTGAAGTGAATCATCGGAATCTATAAGTAGTGTCACAGGAATGGTTCAGAACATAGTCAGTAAGAAGAGTCAGTCTTCTTGTACTTATGTCGGCATTGTGCCTTTTCTATTTAATTCCGATGCAATTTCTGTGTTTCATCGTCAATAACAAGGTCAAAGGGATACAGTAAACCTGGAGTGATCCATCGGAATCTATAACTAGAGTCAATGGAATGGCTCAAATCATAGTCAGTAAGAAGAGTCAGTCTTCTTGTACTTAAGTCGGCATTGTGCCTTTTGTATTAAATTCCGATGCAATTACTGTGTTTCATCGTCAATAAGAAGGTCCAAGGGATACAGTAAACCTGAAGTGAAGCATCGGAATCTATAACTAGTGTCACAGGAATGGTTCAAAACATAGACAGTAGGAAGAGTCAGTCTTCTTGTACTTAAGTCGGCATTCTGCCTTTTGTATTTAATTCCGATGCAATTTCTGTGTTTCATCGTCAATAAGAAGGTCCAAGGGATGCAGTATACTTGAAGTGAAGCATCGGAATCTATTACTAGTGTCACAGGAATGGTTCAAAACAAAGTCAGTAAGAAGAGTCCGTCTTCTTGTCCTTATGTCGGCATTGTGCCTTTTGTATTTAATTCCGATGAATTTCTGTGTTTCATCGTCAATAAGGAGTTCCAAGGGATTCAGTAAACCTGAAGTGAAGCATCGGAATCTATAACTAGTATCACAGGAATGGTTCAAAACATAGACAGTAGGAAGGGTCAGTCATCTTGTACTTAAGACGGCATTGTGCCTTTTGTATTTAATTCCGATGAAATTTCTGTATTTCATCGTCAATAAGATGGTCCAAGGGATACAGTGAACCTGAAGTGAAGCATCACAATCTATAACTAGTGTCACAGGAATGGTTTAAAACAAAGTCAGTAAGAAGAGTCAGTCTTCTTTTCCTTATGTCGGCATTGTGCCTTTTGCATTTAATTCCGATGCAATTTCTGTGTTTCATCGTCAATAAGAAGGTCCAAGGGATACAGTAAACCTGATGTGAAGCATCGGAATCTATTACCAGTGTCACAGGAATGGTTCAAAACATAGACAGTAAGAAAAGTCAGTCGTCTTGTACTTAAGTCGGCATTGTGCATTTTCTATTTAATTCCGATGCAATATCTGTAATTCATCGTCAATAAGAAGGTCAGAGGGATACAGTAAACCTAAAGTGAAGCATCCGAATCTATAACTAGTGTCACAGGAATGGTTCAAAACATAGTCAGTAAGAAGAGTCAGTCTTCTTGTACTTAAGTCGGCATTGTGCCTTTTGTATTTAATTCCGACGCAATTTCTGTGTTTCATCGTCAATAAGAAGGTCAGAAGGGTACTGTAAACTTGAAGTGAGCATCGGAATCTATAACTAGTGTCACAGGAAGGGTTCAAAACTAAGTCAGTAAGAAGAGTCAGTCTTCTTGTACTTAAGTCGTCATTGTGCCCTTTGTGTTTAATTCCGATGAAATTTCTGTGTTTCATCGTCAATAAGAAAGTCCAAGGGATACAGTAAACCTGAAGTGAAGCATCGGAATCTATAACTAGTGTCACAGGAATGGGTCCAAAGATAGACAGTAAGAGGAGTCAGTCTTCTTGTACTTAAGTCGCCATTGTGCCTATTGTATTTAATTCCGGTATAATTTCTGTGTTTCATCGTCAATAAGAAAATCAGAGGGATGCAGTAAACCTGAAGTGAAACAACAGAATCTATAACTAATGTCACAGGAGTGGTTCAAAACATAGACAGTAAGATATGTCAGTCTCCATGTACTTAAGTCGGCATTGTGCATTTTCTATTTCATTCCGATGCAATTTATGTGTTTCATCGTCAATAAGAAGGTCAGAGGGATACAGTAAACCTGAAGTGAAGCATCGGAATAATCTATAACCAGTGTCACAGGAATGGTTCAAAACATTGTCAGTAGGAAGAGACGGTCTTTATGTACTTAAGTCGGCATTGTGCCTTTTATATTTAATTCCGCTGCAATTTCAGTGTTTCATCGTCAATAAGAAGGTCCAAGGGATACAGTAAACCTCAAGTGAAGCATCGGAATCTATAACTAGTGTCACAGGAATGGTTCAAAACATAGACAGTAAGAGGTGTCAGTCTTCTTGTACTTAAGTCGGCATTGTTCCTTTTCTATTTAATTCCGACGCAATATCTGTGTTTCATCGTCAATAAGAAGGTCCAAGGGATACAGTAAACCTGAAATGATTCATCGGAATCTCTAACTAGTGTCACAGGAATGGTTCTAACCATAGTCAGTAAGAAGCGTTAGTCTTCTTATACTTAAGTCGGCATTGTGCCTTTTCTATTTAATTCTGATGCGATGTCTGTGTTTCATCGTCAATAAGAAGGTCCAAGGGATACAGTAAACCGGTAGTGAAGCATCGGAATCTATAACTAGTGTCACAGGAATGGTTCAAAACATAAACAGTAAGAAGAGTCAGTCTTCTTGCAATTAATTAGGCATTGTTCCTTTTCTATTTAATTCCGATGCAATATCTGTGTTTCATCGCCAATAAGCAGGTCCAAGGGATACAGTAAAAATGAAGTGAAGCATCGGAATCTATAACTAGAGTCACGCTAATTTTTCAAAACAAAGTCAGTAAGAAGAGTCAGTCTTCTTGTCCTTATGTCGGCATTGTGCCCTTTGTATTTAATTCCGATGCAATTTCTGTGTTTCATCGTCAATAAGAAGGTCCATGGTATACAGTAAACACGGAGTGTAGCATCGAAATCTATAACTAGTGTCACAGAAATGGTTCAAAGCATAGACAGTAAGAAGAGTCAGTCTTCGTGTGCTTAAGTCGGCATTTTGCCTTTTGTATTTCATTCCGATGCAATTTCTGTGTTTCATCGTCAATAAGAAGGACCAAGGGATACAGTAAACCTGAAGTGAAGGATCGGAATCTATAACTAGTGTCACAGGAATGGTTCAAAACATAGACAGTAGGAAGAGTCAGTCTTCTTGTACTTAAGTCGGCATTGTGCCTTTTGTATTTAATTCCGATGCAATATCTGTGTTTCATCGTCAATAAGATGGTCCAAGGGATGCAGTATACCTGAAGTGAAGCATCGGAATCTATTACTAGTGTCACAGGAATGGTTCAAAACAAAGTCAGTAAGAAGAGTCAGTCTTCTTGTCCTTATGTCGGCATTGTGCCTTTTGTATTTAATTCCGATGCAATTTCTGTGTTTCATCGCCAATACGGAGGTCCAAGGGATACAGTAAACCTGAAGTGAAGCATCGGAATCTATAACTAGTGTCACAGGAATGGTTCAAAACATAGACAGTAGGAAGGGTCAGTCATCTTGTACTTAAGACGGCATTGTGCCTTTTGTATTTAATTCCGATGCAATTTCTGTATTTCATCGTCAATAAGAAGGTCCAAGGGATACAGTGAACCTGAAGTGAAGCATCACAATCTATAACTAGTGTCACAGGAATGGTTTAAAACAACGTCAGTAAGAAGAGTCAGTCTTCTTTTCCTTATGTAGGCATTGTGCCTTTTGCATTTAGTTCCGATGCAATTTCTGTGCTTCATCGTCAATAACAAGGTCCAAGGGATACAGTAAACCTGGAGTGTAGCATCGGAATCTATAAGTAGTGTCACAGGAATGTTTCAAATCATAGTCAGTAAAAAGAGTCAGTCTTCTTGTACTTAAGTCGGCATTGTGCCTTTTGTATTTAATTCCGATGCAATTTCTGTGTTTCATCGTCATTAAGAAGGTCCAAGGGATACAGTAAACCTGAATTGAAGCATCGGAATCTATTACTAGTTTCACAGGAATGGTTTAAAACAACGTCAGTAAGAAGAGTCCGTCTTCTTGTCCTTATGTCGGCATTGTGCCTTTTGTATTTAATTCCGATGAATTTCTGTGTTTCATCGTCAATAAGGAGTTCCAACGGATTCAGTAAACCTGAAGTGAAGCATCGGAATCTATAACTAGTGTCACAGGAATGGTTCAAAACATAGACAGTAGGAAGGGTCAGTCATCTTGTACTTAAGACGGCATTGTGCCTTTTGTATTTAATTCCTATGAAATTTCTGTATTTCATCGTCAATAAGATGGTCCAAGGGATACAGTGAACCTGAAGTGAAGCATCACAATCTATAACTAGTGTCACAGGAATGGTTTAAAACAAAGTCAGTAAGAAGAGTCAGTCTTCTTTTCCTTATGTCGGCATTGTGCCTTTTGCATTTAATTCCGATGCAATTTCTGTGTTTCATCGTCAATAAGAAGGTCCAAGGGATACAGTAAACCTGATGTGAAGCATCGGAATCTATTACTAGTGTCACAGGAATGGTTCAAAACATAGACAGTAAGAAAAGTCAGTCGTCTTGTACTTAAGTCGGCATTGTGCATTTTCTATTAAATTCCGATGCAATATCTGTGTTTCATCGTCAATAAGAAGGTCAGAGGGATACAGTAAACCTGAAGTGAAGCATCCGAATCTATAACTAGTGTCACAGGAATTGTTCAAAACATAGTCAGTAATAAGAGTCAGTCTTCTTGTACTTAAGTCGGCATTGTGCCTTTTGTATTTAATTCCGACGCAATTTCTGTGTTTCATCGTCAATAAGAAGGTCAGAGGGATACTGTAAACCTGAAGTGAGCATCGGAATCTATAACTAGTGTCACAGGAATGGTTCAAAACATAGTCAGTAAGAAGAGTCAGTCTTTTTATACTTAAGTCGGCATTGTGCCTTTTGCGTTTAATTCCGATGCAATTTCTGTGTTTCATCCTCAATAAGAAGGTCCAAGGGATACAGTAAACCTGAAGTGAAGCATCAAAATCTATAACTAGTGTCCCAGGAATGGTTCAAAACATTGACAGTAAGAAGAGTCAATCTTCTTGTACTTATGTCGGCATTGTGCCTTGTGTATTTAATTCCGATGCGATTTCTTTGTTTCATCGTCAATAAGAAGGTGCAAGGGATACAGTAAACCTGAAGTGAAGCATCGGAATCTACAACTAGTGTCACAGGAATGATTCTAAACATAGACAGTAGGAAGAATCAGTCATCTTGTACTTAAGTCGGCATTGTGCCTTTTGTATTTAATTCCGATGCAATTTCTCTATTTCATCGTCAATAAGAAGGTCCAAGGGATACAGTAAACCTTAAGTGAAGCATCGCAATAATTTATAACTAGTGTCACAGGAATGGTTCAAAACATTGTCAGTAGGAAGAGACGGTCTTCATGCACTTAAGTCGGCATTGGGCCTTTTATATTTAATTTCGTTGCAATTTCTGTGTTTCATCATCAATAAGAAGGTCCAAGGGATACAGTAAACCTCAAGTGAAGCATCGGAATCTATAACTAGTGTCACAGGAATGGTTCAAAAGATAGACAGTAAGAGGAGTCAGTCTTCTTGTACTTAAGTCGCCATTGTGCCTATTGTATTTAATTCCGGTATAATTTCTGTGTTTCATCGTCAATAAGAAAATCAGAGGGATGCAGTAAACCTGAAGTGAAACAACAGAATCTATAACTAGTGTCACAGGAATGGTTCAAAACATTGACGGTAGGAAGAGTCAGTCTTCTTGTACTTAAGTCGGCATTGTGCCTTTTCTATTTAATTCCGATGCAATTTTTGTGTTTCATCGTCAATTAGAAGGTCCAAGGGATACAGTAAACATGAATTGAAGCATCGGAATCTATAACTAATGTCACAGGAGTGGTTCAAAACATAGACAGTAAGATATGTCAGTCTCCATGTACTTAAGTCGGCATTGTGCATTTTCTATTTCATTCCGATGCAATTTATGTGTTTCATCGTCAATAAGAAGGTCAGAGGGATACAGTAAACCTGAAGTGAAGCATCGGAATAATCTATAACCAGTGTCACAGGAATGGTTCAAAACATTGTCAGTAGGAAGAGACGGTCTTTATGTACTTAAGTCGGCATTGTGCCTTTTATATTTAATTCCGCTGCAATTTCAGTGTTTCATCGTCAATAAGAAGGTCCAAGGGATACAGTAAACCTCAAGTGAAGCATCGGAATCTATAACTAGTGTCACAGGAATGGTTCAAAACATAGACAGTGAGAGGTGTCAGTCTTCTTGTACTTAAGTCGGCATTGTTCCTTTTCTATTTAATTCCGACGCAATATCTGTGTTTCATCGTCAATAAGAAGGTCCAAGGGATACAGTAAACCTGAAATGAAGCATCGGAATCTCTAACTAGTGTCACAGGAATGGTTCTAACCATAGTCAGTAAGAAGCGTTAGTCTTCTTATACTTAAGTCGGCATTGTGCATTTTCTATTTAATTCTGATGCGATGTCTGTGTTTCATCGTCAATAAGAAGGTCCAAGGGATACAGTAAACCTGTAGTGAAGCATCGGAATCTATAACTAGTGTCACAGGAATGGTTCAAAACATAAACAGTAAGAAGAGTCAGTCTTCTTGCAATTAATTAGGCATTGTTCCTTTTCTATTTAATTCCGATGCAATATCTGTGTTTCATCGCCAATAAGCAGGTCCAAGGGATACAGTAAAAATGAAGTGAAGCATCGGAATCTATAACTAGGGTCACGCTAATTTTTCAAAACAAAGTCAGTAAGAAGAGTCAGTCTTCTTGTCCTTATGTCGGCATTGTGCCCTTTGTATTTAATTCCGATGCAATTTCTGTGTTTCATCGTCAATAAGAAGGTCCAAGGTATACAGTAAACACGGAGTGTAGCATCGAAATCAATAACTAGTGTCACAGAAATGGTTCAAAGCATAGACAGTAAGAAGAGTCAGTCTTCGTGTGCTTAAGTCGGCATTTTGCCTTTTGTATTTCATTCCGATGCAATTTCTGTGTTTCATCGTCAATAAGAAGGACCAAGGGATACAGTAAACCTGAAGTGAATCATCGGAATCTATAACTAGAGTCACAAGAATGGTTCAGAACATAGTCAGTAAGAAGTGTCAGTCTTCTTGTACTTATGTCGGCATTGTGCCTTTTCTATTTAATTCCGATGCAATTTCTGTGTTTCATCGTCAATAACAAGATCAAAGGGATACAGTAAACCTGGAGGAAACATCGGAATCTATAACTAGAGTCAATGGAATGGTTCAAATCGTAGACAGTAAGAAGAATCAGTCTTCTTGTACTTAAGTCGGCTTTGTGCCTTTTGTATTAAATTGCAATGCAATTTCTGTGTTTCATCGCCAATAAGAAGGTCCAAGGGATACAGTAAACCTGAAGTGAAGGATCGGAATCTATAACTAGTGTCACAGGAATGGTTCAAAACATAGACAGTAGGAAGCGTCAGTCTTCTTGTACTTAAGTCGGCATTGTGCCTTTTGTATTTAATTCCGATGCAATATCTGTGTTTCATCGTCAATAAGATGGTCCAAGGGATGCAGTATACCTGAAGTGAAGCATCGGAATCTATTACTAGTGTCACAGGAATGGTTCAAAACAAAGTCAGTAAGAAGAGTCAGTCTTCTTGTCCTTATGTCGGCATTGTGCCTTTTGTATTTAATTCCGATGCAATTTCTGTGTTTCATCGCCAATACGGAGGTCCAAGGGATACAGTAAACCTGAAGTGAAGCATCGGAATCTATAACTAGTGTCACAGGAATGGTTCAAAACATAGACAGTAGGAAGGGTCAGTCATCTTGTACTTAAGACGGCATTGTGCCTTTTGTATTTAATTCCGATGCAATTTCTGTACTTCATCGTCAATAAGAAGGTCCAAGGGATACAGTGAACCTGAAGTGAAGCATCACAATCTATAACTAGTGTCACAGGAATGGTTTAAAACAACGTCAGTAAGAAGGGTCAGTCTTCTTTTCCTTATGTAGGCATTGTGCCTTTTGCATTTAGTTCCGATGCAATTTCTGTGCTTCATCGTCAATAACAAGGTCCAAGGGATACAGTAAACCTGGAGTGTAGCATCGGAATCTATAACTAGTGTCACAGGAATGGTTCAAATCATAGTCAGTAAAAAGAGTAAGTCTTCTTGTACTTAAGTCGGCATTGTGCCTTTTGTATTTAATTCCCTTTCAATTTCTGTGTTTCATCGTCATTAAGAGGGTCCAAGGGATACAGTAAACCTGAACTGAAGCATCGGAATCTATAACTAGTGTCACAGGAATGGTTCAAATCATAGTCAGCAGGATGAGTCGGTCTTCATGTACTTAAGTCGGCATTGTGCCTTATGTATTTAATTCCGATGCAATTTCTGTGTTTCATCTTCAATAAGAAGGTCCAAGGGATACAGTAAACCTGAAGTGAAGCATCGGAATCTATAACTAGTGTCACAGGAATGGTTCAAAACATAGACAGTTGGAAGAGTCAGTCTTCTTGGACTTAAGACGGCATTGTGCCTTTTGTATTAATTCCGATGCAATTTCAGTGTTTCATCGTCAATAAGAAGGTCAGAGGGATACAGTAAACCTGAAGTGAAGCATCGGAATCTATAGCTAGTGTCACAGGAACGGTTCAAAACATAGTCAGTAAGAAGAATCAGTCTTCTTGTACTTAAGTCGGCATTGTGCCTTTTGTATTTAATTCCGATGCAATTTTTGTGTTTCATCGCCATTAACAAGGTCCAAGGGATACAGTAAACCTCAAGTGAAGCTTCGGAATCTAAAACTAGTGTCGCAGGAATGATTCAAAACATAGTCAGTAGGAAGAGTCGGTCTTCATGTACTTAAGTCGGCATTGTGCCTTTTGTATTTAATTCCGATGCAAATTCTGTGTTTCATCGTCAATAAGAAGGTCCAAGGGATACAGTAAACCTCAAGTGAAGCTTCGGAATCTATAACTAGTGTCACAGGAATGGTTCAAAACATAGACAGTAGGAAGAGTCAGTCTTCTTGTACTAGAGTCTGCATTGTGCCTTTTGTAGTTACTTCCGATGCAATTTCTGTGTTTCATCGTCAATAAGAAGGTCCAAGGTATACAGTAAACCCGGAGTGTAGCATCGAAATCTATAACTAGTGTCACAGGAATGGTTCAAAACATAGTCAGTAAGAAGAGTCAGTCTTCGTGTGCTTAAGTCGGCATTTTGCCACTTGTATTTAATTCCGATGCAATTTCTGTGTTTCATCGTCAATAAGAAGGACCAAGGGATACAGTGAACCTGAAGTGAATCATCGGAATCTATAAGTAGTGACACAGGAATGGTTCAGAACATAGTCAGTAAGAAGAGTCAGTCTTCTTGTACTTATGTCGGCATTGTGCCTTTTCTATTTAATTCCGATGCAGTTTCTGTGTTTCATCGTCAATAACAAGGTCAAAGGGATACAGTAAACCTGGAGTGATCCATCGGAATCTATAACTAGAGTCAATGGAATGGCTCAAATCATAGACAGTAAGAAGAGTCAGTCTTCTTGTACTTAAGTCGGCATTGTGCCTTTTGTATTAAATTCCGATGCAATTACTGTGTTTCATCGTCAATAAGAAGGTCCAAGGGATACAGTAAACCTGAAGTGAAGCATCGGAATCTATAACTAGTGTCACAGGAATGGTTCAAAACATAGACAGTAGGAAGAGTCAGTCTTCTTGTACTTAAGTCGGAATTCTGCCTTTTGTATTTAATTCCGATGCAATTTCTGTGTTTCATCGTCAATAAGAAGGTCCAAGGGATGCAGTATACCTGAAGTGAAGCATCGGAATCTATTACTAGTGTCACAGGAGTGGTTCAAAACAAAGTCAGTAAGTAGAGTCCGTCTTCTTGTCCTTATGTCGGCATTGTGCCTTTTGTATTTAATTCCGATGAATTTCTGTGTTTCATCGTCAATAAGGAGTTCCAAGGGATTCAGTAAACCTGAAGTGAAGCATCGGAATTTATAACTAGTGTCACAGGAATGGTTCAAAACATAGACAGTAGGAAGGGTCAGTCATCTTGTACTTAAGACGGCATTGTGCCCTTTGTATTTAATTCCGATGAAATTTCTGTATTTCATCGTCAATAAGATGGTCCAAGGGATACAGTGAACCTGAAGTGAAGCATCACAATCTATAACTAGTGTCACAGGAATGGTTTAAAACAAAGTCAGTAAGAAGAGTCAGTCTTCTTTTCCTTATGTCGGCATTGTGCCTTTTGCATTTAATTCCGATGCAATTTCTGTGTTTCATCGTCAATAAGAAGGTCCAAGGGATACAGTAAACCTGATGTGAAGCATCGGAATCTATAACTAGTGTCACAGGAATGGTTCAAAACATAGACAGTAAGAAAAGTCAGTCGTCTTGTACTTAAGTCGGCATTGTGCATTTTCTATTTAATTCCGATGCAATATCTGTGTTTCATCGTCAATAAGGAGGTCAGAGGGATACAGTAAACCTGAAGTGAAGCATCCGAATCTATAACTAGTGTCACAGGAATGGTTCAAAGCATAGTCAGTAAGAAGAGTCAGTCTTCTTGTACTTAAGTCGGCATTGTGCCTTTTGTATTTAATTCCGACGCAATTTCTGTGTTTCATCGTCAATAAGAAGGTCAGAAGGGTACTGTAAACTTGAAGTGAGCATCGGAATCTATAACTAGTGTCACAGGAAGGGTTCAAAACTTAGTCAGTAAGAAGAGTCAGTCTTCTTGTACTTAAGTCGTCATTGTGCCCTTTGTGTTTAATTCCGATGAAATTTCTGTGTTTCATCGTCAATAAGAAAGTCCAAGGGATACAGTAAACCTGAAGTGAAGCATCGGAATCTATAACTAGTGTCACAGGAATGGGTCAAAAGATAGACAGTAAGAGGAGTCAGACTTCTTGTACTTAAGTCGCCATTGTGCCTATTGTATTTAATTCCGGTATAATTTCTGTGTTTCATCGTCAATAAGAAAATCAGAGGGATGCAGTAAACCTGAAGTGAAACAACAGAATCTATAACTAGTGTCACAGGAATGGTTCAAAACATTGACGGTAGGAAGAGTCAGTCTTCTTGTACTTAAGTCGGCATTGTGCCTTTTCTATTAAATTCCGATGCAATTTTTGTGTTTCATCGTCAATAAGAAGGTCCAAGGGATACAGTAAACATGAATTGAAGCATCGGAATCTATAACTAATGTCACAGGAGTGGTTCAAAACATAGACAGTAAGATATGTCAGTCTCCATGTACTTAAGTCGGCATTGTGCATTTTCTATTTCATTCCGATGCAATTTATGTGTTTCATCGTCAATAAGAAGGTCAGAGGGATACAGTAAACCTGAAGTGAAGCATCGGAATAATCTATAACCAGTGTCACAGGAATGGTTCAAAACATTGTCAGTAGGAAGAGACGGTCTTTATGTACTTAAGTCGGCATTGTGCCTTTTATATTAATTCCGCTGCAATTTCAGTGTTTCATCGTCAATAAGAAGGTCCAAGGGATACAGTAAACCTCAAGTGAAGCATCGGAATCTATAACTAGTGTCACAGGAATGGTTCAAAACATAGACAGTAAGAGGTGTCAGTCTTCTTGTACTTAAGTCGGCATTGTTCCTTTTCTATTTAATTCCGACGCAATATCTGTGTTTCATCGTCAATAAGAAGGTCCAAGGTATACAGTAAACCCGGAGTGTAGCATCGAAATCTATAACTAGTGTCACAGGAATGGTTCAAAACATAGTCAGTAAGAAGAGTCAGTCTTCGTGTGCTTAAGTCGACATTTTGCCATTTGTATTTAATTCCGATGCAATTTCTGTGTTTCATCGTCAATAAGAAGGACCAAGGGATACAGTGAACCTGAAGTGAATCATCGGAATCTATAAGTAGTGTCACAGGAATGGTTCAGAACATAGTCAGTAAGAAGAGTCAGTCTTCTTGTACTTATCTCGGCATTGTGCCTTTTCTATTTAATTCCGATGCAATTTCTGTGTTTCATCGTCAATAACAAGGTCAAAGGGATACAGTAAACCTGGAGTGATCCATCGGAATCTATAACTAGAGTCAATGGAATGGCTCAAATCATAGACAGTAAGAAGAGTCAGTCTTCTTGTACTTAAGTCGGCATTGTGCCTTTTGTATTAAATTCCGATGCAATTACTGTGTTTCATCGTCAATAAGAAGGTCCAAGGGATACAGTAAACCTGAAGTGAAGCATCGGAATCTATAACTAGTGTCACAGGAATGGTTCAAAACATAGACAGTAGGAAGAGTCAGTCTTCTTGTACTTAAGTCGGCATTCTGCCTTTTGTATTTAATTCCGATGCAATTTCTGTGTTTCATCGTCAATAAGAAGGTCCAAGGGATGCAGTATACCTGAAGTGAAGCATCGGAATCTATTACTAGTGTCACAGGAATGGTTCAAAACAAAGTCAGTAAGAAGAGTCCGTCTTCTTGTCCTTATGTCGGCATTGTGCCTTTTGTATTTAATTCCGATGAATTTCTGTGTTTCATCGTCAATAAGGAGTTCCAAGGGATTCAGTAAACCTGAAGTGAAGCATCGGAATCTATAACTAGTGTCACAGGAATGGTTCAAAACATAGACAGTAGGAAGGGTCAGTCATCTTGTACTTAAGTCGGCATTGTGCCTTTTGTATTTAATTCCGATGAAATTTCTGTATTTCATCGTCAATAAGATGGTCCAAGGGATACAGTGAACCTGAAGTGAAGCATCACATTCTATAACTAGTGTCACAGGAATGGTTTAAAACAAAGTCAGTAAGAAGAGTCAGTCTTCTTTTCCTTATGTCGGCATTGTGCCTTTTGCATTTAATTCCGATGCAATTTCTGTGTTTCTTCGTCAATAAGAAGGTCCAAGGGATACAGTAAACCTGATGTGAAGCATCGGAATCTATTACTAGTGTCACAGGAATGGTTCAAAACATAGACAGTAAGAAAAGTCATTCGTCTTGTACTTAAGTCGGCATTGTGCATTTTCTATTTAATTCCGATGCAATATCTGTGTTTCATCGTCAATAAGGAGGTCAGAGGGATACAGTAAACCTGAAGTGAAGCATCCGAATCTATAACTAGTGTCACAGGAATGGTTCAAAACATAGTCAGTAAGAAGAGTCAGTCTTCTTGTACTTAAGTCGGCATTGTGCCTTTTGTATTTAATTCCGACGCAATATCTGTGTTTCATCGTCAATAAGAAGGTCAGAAGGGTACTGTAAACTTGAAGTGAGCATCGGAATCTATAACTAGTGTCACAGGAAGGGTTCAAAACTTAGTCAGTAAGAAGAGTCAGTCTTCTTATACTTAAGTCGTCATTGTGCAATTTGTGTTTAATTCCGATGAAATTTCTGTGTTTCATCGTCAATAAGAAAGTCCAAGGGATACAGTAAACCTGAAGTGAAGCATCGGAATCTATAACTAGTGTCACAGGAATGGGTCAAAAGATAGACAGTAAGAGGAGTCAGACTTCTTGTACTTAAGTCGCCATTGTGCCTATTGTATTTAATTCCGGTATAAATTCTGTGTTTCATCGTCAATAAGAAAATCAGAGGGATGCAGTAAACCTGAAGTGAAACAACAGAATCTATAACTAGTGTCACAGGAATGGTTCAAAACATTGACGTTAGGAAGAGTCAGTCTTCTTGTACTTAAGTCGGCATTGTGCCTTTTCTATTTAATTCCGATGCAATTTTTGTGTTTCATCGTCAATAAGAAGGTCCAAGGGATACAGTAAACATGAATTGAAGCATCGGAATCTATAACTAATGTCACAGGAGTGGTTCAAAACATAGACAGTAAGATATGTCAGTCTCCATGTACTTAAGTCGGCATTGTGCATTTTCTATTTCATTCCGATGCAATTTATGTGTTTCATCGTCAATAAGAAGGTCAGAGGGATACAGTAAACCTGAAGTGAAGCATCGGAATAATCTATAACCAGTGTCACAGGAATGGTTCAAAACATTGTCAGTAGGAAGAGACGGTCTTTATGTACTTAAGTCGGCATTGTGCCTTTTATATTTAATTCCGCTGCAATTTCAGTGTTTCATCGTCAATAAGAAGGTCCAAGGGATACAGTAAACCTCAAGTGAAGCATCGGAATCTATAACTAGTGTCACAGGAATGGTTCAAAACATAGACAGTAAGAGGTGTCAGTCTTCTTGTACTTAAGTCGGCATTGTTCCTTTTCTATTTAATTCCGACGCAATATCTGTGTTTCATCGTCAATAAGAAGGTCCAAGGTATACAGTAAACCCGGAGTGTAGCATCGAAATCTATAACTAGTGTCACAGGAATGGTTCAAAACATAGTCAGTAAGAAGAGTCAGTCTTCGTGTGCTTAAGTCGACATTTTGCCATTTGTATTTAATTCCGATGCAATTTCTGTGTTTCATCGTCAATAAGAAGGACCAAGGGATACAGTGAACCTGAAGTGAATCATCGGAATCTATAAGTAGTGTCACAGGAATGGTTCAGAACATAGTCAGTAAGAAGAGTCAGTCTTCTTGTACTTATGTCGGCATTGTGCCTTTTCTATTTAATTCCGATGCAATTTCTGTGTTTCATCGTCAATAACAAGGTCAAAGGGATACAGTAAACCTGGAGTGATCCATCGGAATCTATAACTAGAGTCAATGGAATGGCTCAAATCATAGTCAGTAAGAAGAGTCAGTCTTCTTGTACTTAAGTCGGCATTGTGCCTTTTGTATTAAATTCCGATGCAATTACTGTGTTTCATCGTCAATAAGAAGGTCCAAGGGATACAGTAAACCTGAAGTGAAGCATCGGAATCTATAACTAGTGTCACAGGAATGGTTCAAAACATAGACAGTAGGAAGAGTCAGTCTTCTTGTACTTAAGTCGGCATTCTGCCTTTTGTATTTAATTCCGATGCAATTTCTGTGTTTCATCGTCAATAAGAAGGTCCAAGGGATGCAGTATACTTGAAGTGAAGCATCGGAATCTATTACTAGTGTCACAGGAATGGTTCAAAACAAAGTCAGTAAGAAGAGTCCGTCTTCTTGTCCTTATGTCGGCATTGTGCCTTTTGTATTTAATTCCGATGAATTTCTGTGTTTCATCGTCAATAAGGAGTTCCAAGGGATTCAGTAAACCTGAAGTGAAGCATCGGAATCTATAACTAGTATCACAGGAATGGTTCAAAACATAGACAGTAGGAAGGGTCAGTCATCTTGTACTTAAGACGGCATTGTGCCTTTTGTATTTAATTCCGATGAAATTTCTGTATTTCATCGTCAATAAGATGGTCCAAGGGATACAGTGAACCTGAAGTGAAGCATCACAATCTATAACTAGTGTCACAGGAATGGTTTAAAACAAAGTCAGTAAGAAGAGTCAGTCTTCTTTTCCTTATGTCGGCATTGTGCCTTTTGCATTTAATTCCGATGCAATTTCTGTGTTTCATCGTCAATAAGAAGGTCCAAGGGATACAGTAAACCTGATGTGAAGCATCGGAATCTATTACCAGTGTCACAGGAATGGTTCAAAACATAGACAGTAAGAAAAGTCAGTCGTCTTGTACTTAAGTCGGCATTGTGCATTTTCTATTTAATTCCGATGCAATATCTGTAATTCATCGTCAATAAGAAGGTCAGAGGGATACAGTAAACCTAAAGTGAAGCATCCGAATCTATAACTAGTGTCACAGGAATGGTTCAAAACATAGTCAGTAAGAAGAGTCAGTCTTCTTGTACTTAAGTCGGCATTGTGCCTTTTGTATTTAATTCCGACGCAATTTCTGTGTTTCATCGTCAATAAGAAGGTCAGAAGGGTACTGTAAACTTGAAGTGAGCATCGGAATCTATAACTAGTGTCACAGGAAGGGTTCAAAACTTAGTCAGTAAGAAGAGTCAGTCTTCTTGTACTTAAGTCGTCATTGTGCCCTTTGTGTTTAATTCCGATGAAATTTCTGTGTTTCATCGTCAATAAGAAAGTCCAAGGGATACAGTAAACCTGAAGTGAAGCATCGGAATCTATAACTAGTGTCACAGGAATGGGTCCAAAGATAGACAGTAAGAGGAGTCAGTCTTCTTGTACTTAAGTCGCCATTGTGCCTATTGTATTTAATTCCGGTATAATTTCTGTGTTTCATCGTCAATAAGAAAATCAGAGGGATGCAGTAAACCTGAAGTGAAACAACAGAATCTATAACTAATGTCACAGGAGTGGTTCAAAACATAGACAGTAAGATATGTCAGTCTCCATGTACTTAAGTCGGCATTGTGCATTTTCTATTTCATTCCGATGCAATTTATGTGTTTCATCGTCAATAAGAAGGTCAGAGGGATACAGTAAACCTGAAGTGAAGCATCGGAATAATCTATAACCAGTGTCACAGGAATGGTTCAAAACATTGTCAGTAGGAAGAGACGGTCTTTATGTACTTAAGTCGGCATTGTGCCTTTTATATTTAATTCCGCTGCAATTTCAGTGTTTCATCGTCAATAAGAAGGTCCAAGGGATACAGTAAACCTCAAGTGAAGCATCGGAATCTATAACTAGTGTCACAGGAATGGTTCAAAACATAGACAGTAAGAGGTGTCAGTCTTCTTGTACTTAAGTCGGCATTGTTCCTTTTCTATTTAATTCCGACGCAATATCTGTGTTTCATCGTCAATAAGAAGGTCCAAGGGATACAGTAAACCTGAAATGATTCATCGGAATCTCTAACTAGTGTCACAGGAATGGTTCTAACCATAGTCAGTAAGAAGCGTTAGTCTTCTTATACTTAAGTCGGCATTGTGCCTTTTCTATTTAATTCTGATGCGATGTCTGTGTTTCATCGTCAATAAGAAGGTCCAAGGGATACAGTAAACCGGTAGTGAAGCATCGGAATCTATAACTAGTGTCACAGGAATGGTTCAAAACATAAACAGTAAGAAGAATCAGTCTTCTTGCAATTAATTAGGCATTGTTCCTTTTCTATTTAATTCCGATGCAATATCTGTGTTTCATCGCCAATAAGCAGGTCCAAGGGATACAGTAAAAATGAAGTGAAGCATCGGAATCTATAACTAGAGTCACGCTAATTTTTCAAAACAAAGTCAGTAAGAAGAGTCAGTCTTCTTGTCCTTATGTCGGCATTGTGCCCTTTGTATTTAATTCCGATGCAATTTCTGTGTTTCATCGTCAATAAGAAGGTCCATGGTATACAGTAAACACGGAGTGTAGCATCGAAATCTATAACTAGTGTCACAGAAATGGTTCAAAGCATAGACAGTAAGAAGAGTCAGTCTTCGTGTGCTTAAGTCGGCATTTTGCCTTTTGTATTTCATTCCGATGCAATTTCTGTGTTTCATCGTCAATAAGAAGGACCAAGGGATACAGTAAACCTGAAGTGAAGGATCGGAATCTATAACTAGTGTCACAGGAATGGTTCAAAACATAGACAGTAGGAAGAGTCAGTCTTCTTGTACTTAAGTCGGCATTGTGCCTTTTGTATTTAATTCCGATGCAATATCTGTGTTTCATCGTCAATAAGATGGTCCAAGGGATGCAGTATACCTGAAGTGAAGCATCGGAATCTATTACTAGTGTCACAGGAATGGTTCAAAACAAAGTCAGTAAGAAGAGTCAGTCTTCTTGTCCTTATGTCGGCATTGTGCCTTTTGTATTTAATTCCGATGCAATTTCTGTGTTTCATCGCCAATACGGAGGTCCAAGGGATACAGTAAACCTGAAGTGAAGCATCGGAATCTATAACTAGTGTCACAGGAATGGTTCAAAACATAGACAGTAGGAAGGGTCAGTCATCTTGTACTTAAGACGGCATTGTGCCTTTTGTATTTAATTCCGATGCAATTTCTGTATTTCATCGTCAATAAGAAGGTCCAAGGGATACAGTGAACCTGAAGTGAAGCATCACAATCTATAACTAGTGTCACAGGAATGGTTTAAAACAACGTCAGTAAGAAGAGTCAGTCTTCTTTTCCTTATGTAGGCATTGTGCCTTTTGCATTTAGTTCCGATGCAATTTCTGTGCTTCATCGTCAATAACAAGGTCCAAGGGATACAGTAAACCTGGAGTGTAGCATCGGAATCTATAAGTAGTGTCACAGGAATGTTTCAAATCATAGTCAGTAAAAAGAGTCAGTCTTCTTGTACTTAAGTCGGCATTGTGCCTTTTGTATTTAATTCCGATGCAATTTCTGTGTTTCATCGTCATTAAGAAGGTCCAAGGGATACAGTAAACCTGAATTGAAGCATCGGAATCTGTTACTAGTTTCACAGGAATGGTTCTAAACATAGACAGTAAGAAAAGTCAGCCGTCTTGTACTTAAGTCGGCATTGTGCATTTTCTATTTAATTCCGATGCAATTTCTGTGTTTCATCGTCAATAAGAAGGTCCAAGTGATACAGTAAACCTGAAGTGAAGCATCGGAACCTATAACTAGTGTCACAGGAATGGTTCAAAACATAGACAGCAAGAAGAGTCAGTCTTCTTGTACTTAAGTCGGCATTGTTCCTTTTCTATTTAATTCCGATGCAATTTCTGCGTTTCATCATCAATAAGTAGATCAGAGGGGTACAGTAAACCTGAAGTGAAGCATCGGAATCTATAACTAGTGTCACAGGAATGGTTCAAAGCATTGACAGTAGGAAGAGTCAGTCTACTTGTACTTAAGTCGGCATAGGGCCTTTTGTATTTAATTCGGATGCAATTGTAGTGTTTCATCGTCAATAAGAAGGTACAAAGGGATACAGTAAACCTGAAGTGAAGCATCGGAAGCTATAACTAGGGTCACAGGAATGGTTCAAAACATGGACAGTAAGAAGAGTCAATCTTCTTGTACTTAAGTCGGCATTGTGCCTTTTGTATTTAATTCCGATGCAATTTCTGTGTTTCATCGTCAATAAGAAGGTCCAAGGGATACAGTAAACCTCAAGTGAAGCATCGGAATCTATAACTAGTGTCACAGCAATGGTTTAAATCTTAGGCAGTAAGAAGAGTCAGTCTTCTTGTACTTAAGTCGGCCATGTGCCCTTTGTGTTTAATTCCGATGCAATTTCTGAGTTCCATCGTCAATACGAAGGTCCAAGGGATACACTAAACCTGAAGTGAAGCATCGGAATCTATAACTATTGTCACAGGAATGGTTCGAAAGATAGACAGTAAGAGGAGTCAGTCTTCTTGTACTTAAGTCGCCATTGTGCCTTTTGTATTTAATTCTGGTATAATTTCTGTGTTTCATCGTCAATAAGAAAATCAGAGGGATGCAGTAAACCTGAAGTGAAGCAACAGAATCTATAACTAGTGTCACAGGAATGGTTCAAAACGTTGACAGTAGGAAGAGTTAGTCTTCTTGTACTTAAGTCGGCTTTGTGCCTTTTCTATTTATTTCCGATGCAATTTATGTGTTTCATCGTCAATAAGAAGGTCCAAGGGATACAGTAAACCTGAAGTGAAGCATCGGAATCTATTACTAGTGTCACAGGAATGGTTCTAAACATAGACAGTAAGAAAAGTCAGTCGTGTTGTACTTAAGTCGGCATTGTGCATTTTCTATTTAATTCCGATGCAATTTCTGTGTTTCATCGTCAATAAGAAGGTCAGAGGGATACAGTAAACCTGAAGTGAAGCATCCGAATCTATAACTAGTGTCTCAGGAATGGTTCAAAACATAGTCAGTAAGAAGAGTCAGTCTTCTTGTACTTAAGTCGGCATTGTGCCTTTTCTATTTTATTCCGATGCAATTTCTGTGTTTCATCGTCAATAAGAAGGTCAGAGGGATCCTGTAAACCTGAAGTGAGCATCGGAATCTATAACTAGTGTCACAGGAATGGTTCAAAACATAGTCAGTAAGAAGAGTCAGTCTATTTATACTTAAGTCGGCATTGTGCCTTTTGTGTTTAATTCCGATGCAATTTCTGTGTTTCATCCTCAATAAGAAGGTCCAAGGGATACAGAGTAAACCTGAAGTGAAGCATCGGAATCTATAACTAGTGTCACAGGAATGGTTCGAAACATAGACAGTAAGAAGAGTCAGTTTTCTTGTACTTAAGTCGGCATTGTTCCTTTTCTATTTAATTCCGATGCAATTTCTGTGGTTCATCGTCAATAAGAAAATTAGAGGGGTACAGTAAACATGAAGTGAAGCATCGGAATCTATAGCTAGTGTCACAGGAATGGTTCAAAATATTGACAGTAGGAAGAGTCAGTCTTCTTGTACTTAAGTCGGCATTGTGCCTTTTGTATTTAATTCCGATGCAATTTCTGTGTTTCATCGTCAATAAGAAGGTACAAAGGGATACAGTAAACCTGAAGTGAAGCATCGGAAGCTATAACTAGGGTCACGGGAATGGTTCAAAACATAGACTGTAAGAAGAGTCAATCTTCTTGTACTTAAGTCGGCATTGTGCCTTTTATATTTAATTCCGATGCAATTTCTGTGTTTCATCGTCAATAAGAAGGTGCAAGGGATACAGTAAACCTGAAGTGAAGCATCGGAATCTATAACTAGTGTCACAGGAATGGTTCTAAACATAGACAGTAGGAAGAGTCAGTCATCTTGTACTTAAGTCGGCATTGTGCCTTTTGTATTTAATTCCGATGCAATTTCTGTATTTCATCGTCAATAAGAAGGTCCAAGGGATACAGTAAACCTGAAGTGAAGCATCGCAATAATCTATAACTAGTGTCACAGGAATGGTTCAAAACAATGTCAGTAGGAAGAGACGGTCTTCATGCACTTAAGTCGGCATTGGGCCTTTTATATTTAATTCCGATGCAATTTCTGTGTTTCATCGTCAATAAGAAGGTCAGAGGGATACAGTAAACATGAAGTGAAGCATCCAAATCTATAACTAGTGTCACAGGAATGGTTCAAAACATAGTCAATAAATAGAGTCAGTCTTCTTGTACTTAAGTCAGCATTGTGCCTTTTGTATTTAATTCCGATGCAATTTCTGTGTTTCATCGTCAATAAGAAGGTCAGAGGGATACAGTAAACTTGAAGTGAGCATCGGAATCTATAAGTAGTGTCACAGGAATGGTTCAAAACTTAGTCAGTGAGAAGAGTCAGTCTCCTTGTACTTAAGTCGGAATTGTGCATTTTCTATTTCTTTCCGATGCAATTTATGTGTTTCATCGTCAATAAGAAGGTCCAAGGAATACAGAAAACCTGAAGGGAAGCATCGGAATCTATTACTAGTGTCACAGGAATGGTTCTAAACATAGACAGTAAGAAAAGTCAGTCGTCTAGTACTTAAGTCGGCATTGTGCATTTTCTATTTAATTCCGATGCAATTTCTGTGTTTCATCGTCAATAAGAAGGTCCAAGGGATACAGTAAACCTGAAGTGAAGCATCCGAATCTATAACTAGTGTCACAGGAATGGTTCAAAACATAGTCAGTAAGAAGAGTCAGTCTTCTTGTACTTAAGTCGGCATTGTGCCTTTTGAATTTAATTCCGATGCAATTTCTGTGTTTCATCGTCAATAAGAAGGTCAGAGGGATACAGTAAACCTGAAGTGAAGCATCCGAATCTATAACTAATGTCACAGGAATGGTTCAAAACGTAGTCAGTAAGAAGAGTCAGTCTTCTTGTACTTAAGTCGGCATTGTGCCTTTTGTATTTAATTCCGATGCAATTTCTGTGTTTCATCGTCAATAAGAAGGTCAGAGGGATACTGTAAACCTGAAGTGAGCATCGGAATCTATAACTAGTGTCACAGGAATGGTTCAAAACATAGTCAGTAAGAAGTGTCAGTCTTTTTATACTTAAGTTGGCATTGTGCATTTGTGTTTAATTCCGATGCAATTTCTGTGTTTCATCCTCAATAAGAAGGTCCAAGGGATACAGTAAACCTGAAGTGAAGCATCGGAAGCTATAACTAGGGTCACAGGAATGGTTCAAAACATAGACAGTAAGAAGAGTCAATCTTCTTGTACTTAAGTCGGCATTGTGCCTTTTGTATTTAATTCCGATGCAATTTCTGTGTTTCATCGTCAATAACAAGGTGCAAGGGATACAGTAAACCTGAAGTGAAACATCGGAATCTATAACTAGTGTCACAGGAATGGTTCTAAACATAGACAGTAGGAAGAGTCAGTCATCTTGTACTTAAGTCGGCATTGTGCCTTTTGTATTTAATTCCGATGCAATTTCTGTATTTCATCGTCAATAAGAAGGTCCAAGGGATACAGTAAACCTGAAGTGAAGCATCGCAATAATCTATAACTAGTGTCACAGGAATGGTTCAAAACATTGTCAGTAGGAAGAGACGGTCTTCATGCACTTAAGTCGGCATTGGGCCTTTTATATTTAATTCCGTTGCAATTTCTGTGTTTCATCGTCAATAAGATGGTCCAAGGGATACAGTAAACCTCAAGTGAAGCATCGGAATCTATAACTAGTGTCACAGGAATGGTTCAAAACATAGTCAGTAAGAAGAGTCAGTCTTCTTGTACTTAAGTCGGCATTGTGCCCTTTGTGTTTAATTCCGATGCAATTTCTGTGTTTCGTCGTCAATAAGAAGGTCCAAGGGATACAGTAAATCTGAAGTGAAGCATCGGAATCTATAACTAGTGTCACAGGAATGGTTCAAAAGATAGACAGTAAGAGGAGTCAGTCTTCTTGTACTTAAGTCGCCATTGTGCCTTTTGTATTTAATTCCGGTATAATTTCTGTGTTTCATCGTCAATAAGAAAATCAGAGGGATGCAGTAAACCTGAAGTGAAGCAACAGAATCTATAACTAGTGTCACAGGAATGGTTCAAAACATTGACAGTAGGAAGAGTTAGTCTTCTTGTACTTAAGTCGGCTTTGTGCCTTTTCTATTTAATTCCGATGCAATTTATGTGTTTCATCGTCAATAAGAAGGTCCAAGGGATACAGTAAACCTGAAGTGAAGCATCGGAATCTATTACTAGTGTCACAGGAATGGTTCTAAACATAGACAGTAAGAAAAGTCAGTCGTCTTGTACTTAAGTCGGCATTGTGCATTTTCTATTTAATTCCGATGCAATTTCTGTGTTTCATCGTCAATAAGAAGGTCAGAGGGATACGGTAAACCTGAAGTGAAGCATCCGAATCTATAACTAGTGTCTCAGGAATGGTTCAAAACATAGTCAGTAAGAAGAGTCAGTCTTCTTGTACTTAAGTCGGCATTGTGCCTTTTCTATTTTATTCCGATGCAATTTCTGTGTTTCATCGTCAATAAGAAGGTTAGAGGGATCCTGTAAACCTGAAGTGAGCATCGGAATCTATAACTAGTGTCACAGGAATGGTTCAAAACATAGTCAGTAAGAAGAGTCAGTCTTTTTATACTTAAGTCGGCATTGTGCCTTTTGTGTTTAATTCCGATGCAATTTCTGTGTTTCATCCTCAATAAGAAGGTCCAAGGGATACAGAGTAAACCTGAAGTGAAGCATCGGAATCTATAACTAGTGTCACAGGAATGGTTCGAAACATAGACAGTAAGAAGAGTCAGTTTTCTTGTACTTAAGTCGGCATTGTTCCTTTTCTATTTAATTCCGATGCAATTTCTGTGGTTCATCGTCAATAAGAAGATTAGAGGGGTACAGTAAACATGAAGTGAAGCATCGGAATCTATAGCTAGTGTCACAGGAATGGTTCAAAATATTGACAGTTGGAAGAGTCAGTCTTTTTGTACTTAAGTCGGCATTGTGCCTTTTGTATTTAATTCCGATGCAATTTCTGTGTTTCATCGTCAATAAGAAGGTACAAAGGGATACAGTAAACCTGAAGTGAAGCATCGGAAGCTATAACTAGGGTCACGGGAATGGTTCAAAACATAGACTGTAAGAAGAGTCAATCTTCTTGTACTTAAGTCGGCATTGTGCCTTTTATATTTAATTCCGATGCAATTTCTGTGTTTCATCGTCAATAAGAAGGTGCAAGGGATACAGTAAACCTGAAGTGAAGCATCGGAATCTATAACTAGTGTCACAGGAATGGTTCTAAACATAGACAGTAGGAAGAGTCAGTCATCTTGTACTTAAGTCGGCATTGTGCCTTTTGTATTTAATTCCGATGCAATTTCTGTATTTCATCGTTAATAAGAAGGTCCAAGGGATACAGTAAACCTGAAGTGAAGCATCGCAATAATCTATAGCTAGTGTCACAGGAATGGTTCAAAACAATGTCAGTAGGAAGAGACGGTCTTCATGCACTTAAGTCGGCATTGGGCCTTTTATATTTAATTCCGATGCAATTTCTGTGTTTCATCGTCAGTAAGAAGGTCAGAGGGATACAGTAAACATGAAGTGAAGCATCCAAATCTATAACTAGTGTCACAGGAATGGTTCAAAACATAGTCAATAAAAAGAGTCAGTCTTCTTGTACTTAAGTCAGCATTGTGCCTTTTGTATTTAATTCCGATGCAATTTCTGTGTTTCATCGTCAATAAGAAGGTCAGAGGGATACAGTAAACTTGAAGTGAGCATCGGAATCTATAAGTAGTGTCACAGGAATGGTTCAAAACTTAGTCAGTGAGAAGAGTCAGTCTCCTTGTACTTAAGTCGGAATTGTGCATTTTCTATTTCTTTCCGATGCAATTTATGTGTTTCATCGTCAATAAGAAGGTCCAAGGAATACAGAAAACCTGAAGGGAAGCATCGGAATCTATTACTAGTGTCACAGGAATGGTTCTAAACATAGACAGTAAGAAAAGTCAGTCGTCTTGTACTTAAGTCTGCATTGTGCATTTTCTATTTAATTCCGATGCAATTTCTGTGTTTCATCGTCAATAAGAAGGTCCAAGGGATACAGTAAACCTGAAGTGAAGCATCCGAATCTATAACTAGTGTCACAGGAATGGTTCAAAACATAGTCAGTAAGAAGAGTCAGTCTTCTTGTACTTAAGTCGGCATTGTGCCTTTTGTATTTAATTCCGATGCAATTTCTGTGTTTCATCGTCAATAAGAAGGTCAGAGGGATACAGTAAACCTGAAGTGAAGCATCCGAATCTATAACTAATGTCACAGGAATGGTTCAAAACGTAGTCAGTAAGAAGAGTCAGTCTTCTTGTACTTAAGTCGGCATTGTGCCTTTTGTATTTAATTCCGATGCAATTTCTGTGTTTCATCGTCAATAAGAAGGTCAGAGGGATACTGTAAACCTGAAGTGAGCATCGGAATCTATAACTAGTGTCACAGGAATGGTTCAAAACATAGTCAGTAAGAAGAGTCAGTCTTTTTATACTTAAGTTGGCATTGTGCATTTGTGTTTAATTCCGATGCAATTTCTGTGTTTCATCCTCAATAAGAAGGTCCAAGGGATACAGTAAACCTGAAGTGAAGCATCGGAAGCTATAACTAGGGTCACAGGAATGGTTCAAAACATAGACAGTAAGAAGAGTCAATCTTCTTGTACTTAAGTCGGCATTGGGCCTTTTGTATTTAATTCCGATGCAATTTCTGTGTTTCATCGTCAATAAGAAGGTGCAAGGGATACAGTAAACCTGAAGTGAAACATCGGAATCTATAACTAGTGTCACAGGAATGGTTCTAAACATAGACAGTAGGAAGAGTCAGTCATCTTGTACTTAAGTCGGCATTGTGCCTTTTGTATTTAATTCCGATGCAATTTCTGCATTTCATCGTCAATAAGAAGGTCCAAGGGATACAGTAAACCTGAAGTGAAGCATCGCAATAATCTATAACTAGTGTCACAGGAATGGTTCAAAACATTGTCAGTAGGAAGAGACGGTCGTCATGCACTTAAGTCGGCATTGGGCCTTTTATATTTAATTCCGTTGCAATTTCTGTGTTTCATCGTCAATAAGATGGTCCAAGGGATACAGTAAACCTCAAGTGAAGCATCGGAATCTATAACTAGTGTCACAGGAATGGTTCAAAACTTAGTCAGTAAGAAGAGTCAGTCTTCTTGTACTTATGTCGGCATTGTGCCCTTTGTGTTTAATTCCGATGCAATTTCTGTGGTTTGTCGTCAATAAGAAGGTCCAAGGGATACAGTAAACCTGAAGTGAAGCATCGGAATCTATAACTAGTGTCACAGGAATGGTTCAAAAGATAGACAGTAAGAGGAGTCAGTCTTCTTGTACTTAAGTCGCCATTGTGCCTTTTGTATTTAATTCCGGTATAATTTCTGTGTTTCATCGTCGAAAAAGAACGTCAGAGGGATACAGTAAACCTGAAGTGAAACATCCGAATCTATAACTAGTGTCACAGGAATGGTTCAAAACATAGTCAGTAAAAAGAGTCAGTCTTCTTGTACTTAAGTCAGCTTTGTGCCTTGTGTATTTAATTCCGATGCAATTTCTGTGTTTCATCGTCAATAAGAAAGTGCAAGGGATACAGTAAACCTGAAATGAAGCATCGTAATCTATATCTAGGGTCACAGGAATGGTTCAAAGCATAGACTGTAGGAAGAGTCAGTCTTCTTGTACTTAAGTCGGCATTGTGTCTTTTGTATTTAATTCCGATGCAATTTCTGTGTTTCATCGTCAATAAGAAGGTCCAAGGGATACAGTAAACCTGAAGTGAAGAATCGGAAGCTATAACTAGGGTCACTGGAATGGTTCAAAACATAGACAGTAGGAAGAGTCAGTCTTCTTGTACGTAAGTCGGCATTGTGCCTTTTCTATTTAATTCCGATGCAATTTCTGTGTTTCATCGTCAATAAGAAGGTCCAAGGGATACAGTAAACCTGAAGTGAAGCATCGGAATCTATAACTAATATCACAGGAATGGTTCAAAACATAGACAGTAAGATATGTCGGTCACCTTGTACATAAGTCGGCATTGTGCATTTTCTATTTAATTCCGATGCAATTTATGTGTTTCATCGTCAATAAGAAGGTCAGAGGGATACAGTAAACCTGAAGTGAAGCATCGAAATCTATAACTAGTGTCACAGGAATGGTCAAATCATAGACAGTAGGAAGAGTCAGTCTTCTCGTACTGGAGTCGGCATTGTGCATTTTGTACTTAATTTTGGTGCAATTTCTGTGTTTCATCGTCAATATGAAGGTCAGATGGATACAGTAAACTTGAAGTGAGCATCGGAATCTATAACTAGTGTCACAGGAATGGTTCAAAACTTAGTCAATAAGAAGAGTCAGTCTTCTTGTACTTAATTCGGCATTGTGCCCTTTGTGTTTAATTCCGATGCAATTTCTGTGTTTCATCGTCAATAAGAAGGTCCAAGGGATACAGTAAACCTGAAGTGAAGCATCGGAATCTATCACTAGTGTCACAGGAATGGTTCAAAAGATAGACAGTAAGAGGAGTCAGTCTTCTTGTACTTAAGTCGCCATTGTGCCTTTTGTATTTAATTCCGGTATAATTTCTGTGTTTCATCGTCAATAAGAAAATCAGAGGGATGCAGTAAACCTGAAGTGAAGCAACAGAATCTATAACTAGTGTCACAGGAATGGTTCAAAACATTGACAGTAGGAAGAGTCAGTCTTCTTGTACTTAAGTCGGCATTGTGCCTTTTCTATTTAATTCCGATGCAATTTCTGTGTTTCATCGTCAATAAGAAGGTCCAAGGGATACAGTAAACCTGAAGTGAAGCATCGGAATCTGTAACTAATGTCACAGGAATGGTTCAAATCATAGACAGTAACATATGTCGGTCTCCTTGTACTTAAGTCGGAATTGTGCATTTTCTATTTCATTCCGATGTAATTTATGTGTTTCATCGTCAATAAGAAGGTCAGAGGGATACAGTAAACCTGAAGTAAAACATCCGAATCTATAACTAGTTCACAGGACTGGTTCAAAACATAGTCAGTAAAAAGAGTCAGTCTTCTTGTACTTAAGTCAGCATTGTGCCTTTTGTATTTAATTCCGATGCAATTTCTGTGTTTCATCGTCAATAAGAAAGTGCAAGGGATACAGTAAACCTGAAATGAAGCATCGTAATCTATATCTAGTGTCACAGGAATGGTTCAAAGCATAGACTGTAGGAAGAGTCAGTCTTCTTGTACTTAAGTCGGCATTGTGCCTTTTGTATTTAATTCCGATGCAATTTCTGTGTTTCATCGTCAATAAGAAGGTCCAAGGGATACAGTAAACCTGAAGTGAAGCATCGGAATCTGTAACTAATGTCACAGGAATGGTTCAAATCATAGACAGTAACATATGTCTGTCTCCTTGTACTTAAGTCGGAATTGTGCATTTTCTATTTCATTCCGATGTAATTTATGTGTTTCATCGTCAATAAGAAGGTCAGAGGGATACAGTAAACCTGAAGTAAAACATCCGAATCTATAACTAGTTCACAGGAATGGTTCAAAACATAGTCAGTAAAAAGAGTCAGTCTTCTTGTACTTAAGTCAGCATTGTGCCTTTTGTATTTAATTCCGATGCAATTTCTGTGTTTCATCGTCAATAAGAAAGTGCAAGGGATACAGTAAACCTGAAATGAAGCATCGTAATCTATATCTAGTGTCACAGGAATGGTTCAAAGCATAGACTGTAGGAAGAGTCAGTCTTCTTGTACTTAAGTCGGCATTGTGCCTTTTGTATTTAATTCCGATGCAATTTCTGTGTTTCATCGTCAATAAGAAAGTGCAAGGGATACAGTAAACCTGAAATGAAGCATCGTAATCTATATCTAGTGTCACAGGAATGGTTCAAAGCATAGACTGTAGGAAGAGTCAGTCTTCTTGTACTTAAGTCGGCATTGTGCCTTTTCTATTTCATTCTGATGCAATTCCTGTGCTTCATCGTCAATAAGAAGGTCCAAGGGAAACAGTAAACCTGGAGTGAAGCACCGGAATCTATAACTAGGGTCACAGTAATGGTTCAAAACATAGACTGTAAGAAGAGTCAGTCTTCATGTACTGTAGTCGGCATTGTGCCTTTTGTATTTAATTCCGATGCAATTTCTGCGTTTCATCGTCAATAAGAAGGTCCAACGGATACAGTAAACCTGGAGTGAAGCAATCGGAATCTATAACTAGTGTCACAGGAAGGGTTCAAAACATAGACAGTAATAAGAGTCAGTAGTCTTGTACTTAATTCTGCATTGTGCCTTTTGTATTTAATTCCGATGCAATTTCTGTGTTTCATCGTCAATAAGAAGGTCCAAGGGATACAGTAAACCTGAAGTGAAGCATCGGAAATTATAACTAGTGTCTCAGGAATGTTTCAAAGCATAGTCAGTAAGAAGAGTCAGTCTTCTTGTACTTAAGTGATCATTGAGCGTTTTCTATTTAATTCTGATGCAATTTCTGTGTTTCATCGTCAATAAGAAGGTCAGAGGGATACAGTAAACCTGGAGTGAAGCATCGGAGTCTATAACTAGTGTCACAGGAATGGTTCAAATATAGACAGTAAGAAGAGTCAGTCTTCTTGTACTTAAGTCGGCATTGTGCCTTTTGAATTTAATTCCGATGTAATATCTGTGTTTCATCGTCAATAAGATGGTCCAAGGGATGCTGTAAACCTGAAGTGAAGCAACGGAATCTACAACTAGTGTCACAGGAATCGTTCAAATCATAGACAGTAAGAAGAGTCAGTCTTCTTGTACTTAAGTCGGCATTGTGCCTTTTCTATTTAATTCCGATGCAATATCTGTGTTTCATCGTCAATACGAAGGTCAGAGGGATACAGTAAACCTGAAGTGGAGCATCGGAATCTACAACTAGTGTCACAGGAATGGTTCAAAACATAGTCAGTAAGAAGAGTCAGTCTTCTTGTACTTAACTTGTCATTTTGCCTTTCGTATTTAATTCCGATGCAATTTCTGTGTTTCACCGGCAATAAGAAGGTCAGAGGGATACAGTAAACCTGAAGTGAAGCATCGGAATCTATAACTAGTGTCACAGGAATGGTTCAAAATGTAGACAGAAAGAAGAGTCAGTCTTCTTGTAGTTAAGTCGGCATTGTGCCTTTTGTATTTAATTCCGATGCAATTTCTGTGTTTCATCGTCAATAAGAAGGTCCAAGGGATACAGTAAACCTGAAGTGAAGCATCGGAATCTATAAGTAATGTCAGATGAATGGTTCAAAACATAGACAGCAAGATATGTCAGTCGCCTTGTACTGAAGTCGGCATTTTGCATTTTCTATTTAATTCGGATGCTATTTCTGTGTTTCATCGTCAATAAGAAGGTCAGAGGGATACAGTAAACCTGAAGTGAAGCATCGGAATCTATAACTCGTGTCACAGGAATGGTTCAAAACATAGACAGTAAGAAGGGTCAGTCTCCTTGTACTTAAGTCGGCATTGAGCCTTTTGTATTTATTTCCGATGCAATATCTGTGTTTCATCGTCAATAAGAAGGTCCATGGGATACAGTAAAACTGAAGTCAAGCATCGGAATCTATAACTAGTGTCACAGGAATGGTTCAAAACATAGGCAGTATGAAGAGTCAGTCTTCTTGTACTTAAGTAGGCATTGTGGCGTTTGTATTTAATTCCGGTGCAATTTCTATGTTTCATCGTCAATAAGAAAGTCAGTGGGATACAGTAAACCTAAAGTGAAGCATCGGGATCTATAACCAGAGTCACGGGAATGGTTCAAACATAGTCAGTAAGAAGAGTCCGTCTTTTTGTACTTAAGTCGGCATTGTGCCTTTTGTATTTAATTCCGATGCAATTTCTGTGTTTCATCGTCAATAAGAAGGTCCAAGGGATACAGTAAACCTGAAGTGAAGCATCGGAATCTATAACTAGTGTCACAGGAATGGTTCAGAACATAGACAGTAAGAAAAGTCAGTCGTCTTGTACTTAAGTCGGCATTGTGCCTTTTCAATTTAATTCGGATGCAATTTCTGTGTTTCATAGTGAATACGAAGGGCAGAGGGATACAGTAAACCAAAAGTGAAGCATCAGAATCTATAACTAGTGTCACAGGAATGGTTCAAAACATAGTCAGTAAAAAGAGTCAGTCTTCTTGTACTTAAGTCGGCATTGTGGCTTTTTTATTAAATTCTGATGCAATTTCTGTGTTTCATCGTCAATGAGAAGATCAGAGGGATACTATAAACCTGAAGTTAAGCATCGGAATCTAGAACTAGTGTCACAGGAATGGTTCAAAACATAGACAGTAGGAAGAGTCAGTCTTCTTGTACTTATGTCGGCATTGTGCCTATTGTATTTAATTACGTTGCAATTTCTGTGTTTCATCGTCAATAAAAAGGTCCAAGGGATACAGTAAACCTGAAGTGAAGCATCGGAATCTATAACTAGTGTCACAGGAATGGCTCAAAACATAGACATTAAGAAGAGTCAGTTTTCTTGTACTTAAGTCGGCGTTGTGCCTTTTGTTTTTAATTCCGTTGCAATTTCTGTGTTTCTTCGTCAATAAGAAGGTCAAAGGGATACAGTAAACCTGAAGTGAAGCATCGGAATTATAAACTGGTCTCACATTAAAGGATCAAATCATAGACAGTAAGATGAGTCAGTCGTATTGTATTTAGGTCTTCATTGTGACTTATGTATTTAATTCCGATGCAATTTCTGTGTTTCATCGTCAATAAGAAGGTCCAAAGGAAACAGTAAACCTGAAGTGAAGCATCGGAATCTAAAAGTCGTCGCACAGGAAAGGTTCAAAACATAGACGGTAAGAAGTGTCAGCCTTATTGTACTTAAGTCGGCATTGTGCCTTTTGTGTTTGATTCCGGTGCAGTCTCTGTGTTTCATCGTGAATACGAAGGTCCAAGGGGTACAGTAAACCTGAGGTGAAGTATCGGAATCTAAAATTGGTCTCACAGGAAGGATTCAAAACATAGACAGTAAGAAGAGTCAATCTTCTTGTACTTAAGTCGGCATTGTGCATATTGTATTTAATTCCGATGCAATTTTGTGTTTCATCGTCAAAAAGAAGGTCAGAGGGATACAGTAAACCTGAAGTGAAGCATCGGAATCTATAACTAGTGTCACAGGAATGGTTCTAATCACAGTCAGTAAAAAGAGTCAGTCTTTTTGTACTTAAGTCGGCATTGTGCCTTTTGTGTTTAATTCCGATGCAATTTCTGTGTTTCTTCGTCAATAAGAAGGTCAGAGGGATACAGTAAACCTGAAGTGAAGCACCGGAATGTATAACTAGTGTCACAGGAATGGTTTAAAACTTAGACAGTAAGAAGAGCCAGTCTTCTTGTACTTAAGTCGGCATTGTGCATTTTGTATTTATTTCCGATGAAATTTCTGTGGTTCATCGTCAATAAGAAGGTTCAAGGGATACAGTAAACCAGAAGTGAAGCATCGGAATTATCAACTGGTCTCACAGGAATGGTTCAAAACATAGACAGTAAGATGAGTCAGTCTTCTTTTTTTTTGTCTTCATTCTGACTTATGTATTTTATTCCGATGCAATTTCTGTGTTTCATCGTCAATACGAAGGTCCAAGGGAAACAGTAAACCTGAAGTGAAGCATCGGAATCTAAAAGTCGTCTCACAGGAAAGGTTCAAAACATAGACAGTAAGAAGTGTCAGCCTTATTGTACTTAAGTCGGCATTGTGCTTTTGTGTTTGATTCCGATGCAATCTCTGTGTTTCATCGTGAATACGCAGGTCCAAGGGGTACAGTAAACCTGAGGTGAAGTATCGGAATCTAAATCTGGTCTCACAGGAGAGATTCAAAACATAGACAGTAAGAAGAGTCAGTCTTCTTGTACTTAAGTCGGCATTGTGCCTTTTGTGTTTAATTCCGATGCAATTTCTGTGTTTCTTCGTCAATAAGAAGGTCCAAGGGATACAGTAAACCTGAAGTGAAGCATCGGAATCTATAACTAGTGTCACAGGAATGGTTCAATACATAGCAAGTAAGGAGAGTCAATCATCTTGTACTTAAGTAGGCATTGTGGCGTTTCTATTTAATTCCGTTGGAGTTTCTGTGTTTCATCGTCAATAAGAAGGTCAGAGGGATACAGTAAACCTGAAGTGAAGCATCGGGATCTATAACTAGAGTCAAGGGAATGGTTCAAAGCATAGTCAGTGAGAAGAGTCAGTCTTCTTGTACTTAAGTCGGCATTGTGCCTTTTGTATATAATTCCGATGCAATTTCTGTGTTTCATCGTCAATAAGAAGGTCCAAGGGATACAGTAAAAGTGAAGTGAAGCATCTGAATCCATAACTAGTGTCACAGGAATGGTTCAGAACATAGACAGTAAGAAAAGTCAGTCGTCTTGTACTTAAGTCGGCATTGTGCCTTTTCTATTTAATTCGGAAGCAATTCCTGTGTTTCATCGTGAATAAGAAGGTCAGAGGGATACAGTAAACCTGAAGTGAAGCATCGGAATCAATAACTAGTGTCACAGGAATGGTTCAAAACACAGACAGTAAGATGAGTTAGTCTTCTTGTACTTATGTCGGCATTGTGCCTTTTGTATTTAATTCCGATGCAATTTCTGTGTTTCATCGACAATAAGAAGATCAAAGGGATACAGTAAACCTGAAGTGAAGCATCGGAATCTATAACTAGTGTCACAGGAATGGTTCAAAACATAGACAGTAGGAAGAGTCAGTCTTCTTGTACTTAAGTCGGCATTGTGCCTTTTGTATTTAATACCGATGCAATAACTGTGTTTCATCGTCAATAAGAAGGTCCAAGGGATACAGTAAACCTGAAGTGAAGCATCGGAATCTATAACTAGTGTCACAGGAATGGTTCAAAACATAGACAGTAAGATGAGTCAGTCTTCATGTACTTAAGTCGGCATTGTGCCTTTTGTATTTAATTCTGATGCAATTTCAGTGTTTCATCGTCAATAAGAGGGTCCAAGGGATACAGTAAACCTGAAGTGAAGCATCGGAATCTATAACTAGTGTCACAGGAATGGTTCAAAACACAGACAGTAAGATGAGTTAGGCTTCTTGTACTTATGTCGGCATTGTGCTTTTGTATTTAATTCCGATGCAATTTCTGTGTTTCATCGACAATAAGAAGATCAAAGGGATACAGTAAACCTGAAGTGAAGCATCGGAATCTATAACTAGTGTCACAGGAATGGTTCAAAACATAGACAGTAGGAAGAGTCAGTCTTCTTGTACTTAAGTCGGCATTGTGCCTTTTGTATTTAATACCGATGCAATAACTGTGTTTCATCGTCGATAAGAAGGTCCAAGGGATACAGTAAACCTGAAGTGAAGCATCGGAATCTATAACTAGTGTCACAGGAATGGTTCAAAACATAGACAGTAAGATGAGTCAGTCTTCATGTACTTAAGTCGGCATTGTGCCTTTTGTATTTAATTCTGATGCAATTTCTGTGTTTCATCGTCAATAAGAGGGTCCAAGGGATACAGTAAACCTGAAGTGAAGCATCGGAATTATCAACTGGTCTCACAGGAATGGATCAAAACATAGACAGTAAGATGAGTCAGTCTTCTTGTATTTAGGTCTTTATTGAGACTTATGTATTTAATTCCGATGCAATTTCTGTGTTTCATCGTCAATAAGAAGGTCGAAGGGAAAAAGTAAACCTAAGGTGAAGTATCGGAATCGAAAAGTCGTCTCACAGGAAAGGTTCAAAACATAGACATTAAGAAGAGTCAGTCTTCTTTTACTTAAGTCGGCATTGTGACTTTTGTATTTAATTCCGATGCAATTTTGTGTTTCATCGTCAATAAGAAGGTCAGAGGGATACAGTAAAGCTGAAGTGAAGCATCGGAATCTATAACTAGTGTCACAGGAATGGTTCTAATCATAGTCGGTAAGAAGAGTTAGTTTTTTTGTACTTAAGTCGGCATTGTGATTTTTGTGTTTTATTCCGATGCAATTTCTGTGTATCTTCGTCAATAAGAAGGTCCAAGAAATACAGTAAACCTGAAATGAAGCATCGGAATATATAATTAGTGTCACAGGAATGGTTCAAAACAAAGCCAGTAAGAAGAGTCAGCCATCTTGTTCTTAAGTAGGCATTGCGGCGTTTCTAATTAATTCCGTTGCAATTCGTGTGTTTCATCATCAATAAGAAGGTCAGAGGGATACTGTAAACCTGATGTGAAGCATCGGAATCTATAACTAGTGTCACAGGAATGGTTCAAAGCATAGACAGTAGGAAGAGTGAGTCTTCTTGTACATAAATTGGCATTGTGCCTTTTCTATTCAATTCGGATGCAATTTCTGTGTTTCTTCGTGAATAAGAAGGTCAGAGGGATACAGTAAACCTGATGTGAAGCATCCGAATCTATAACTAGTGTCACAGGAATGGTTCAAAACATAGTCAGTAAAAAGAGTCAGTCTTCTTGTACTTAAGTCGGCACTGTGCCTTTTTTATTTTATTCCGATGCAAATATCAGTGTTTCATCGTCAACAAGAAGGTCAGAGGGATACAGTAAACCTGAAGTGAAGCATCGGGATCTATAACTAGAGTCACGGGAATGGTTCAAACATAGTCAGTAAGAAGAGTCAGTCTTCTTGTATTGAAGTCGGCATTGTGCCTTTTGTACTAATTCCGATGCAATTTCTGTGTTTCATCGAGAATAAGAAGGTCGGAGGGATACAGTAAACCTGAAGTGAAGCATCCGAATCTATAACTAGTGTCACAGGAATGATTCAAATCATAGTCAGTAAAAAGAGTCAGTCTTCTTGTACTTAAGTCGGCATTGTGCCTTTTGTATTTAATTCCGATGCAATTTCTGTGTTTCATCGCGAATAAAAGGGTCACAGGGATACAGTAAACCTGAAATGAAGCATCCGAATCCATGACTAGTGTCACAGGAATAGTTCAAAACTTAGTCAGTAAAAAGAGTCAGTCTTCTTGTACTTAAGTCGGCGTTGTGCCTTTTTCATTTAATTTCGTTGCAATTTCTGTGTTTCATCATCAGTAAGAAGGTCAGAGGGATACAGTAAACCTGAAGTGAAGCATCGGAATCTATAACTAGTGTCACAGGAATGGTTCTAATCATAGTCAGTAAGAAGAGTCAGTCTTTTTGTACTTAAGTCGGCATTGTGCCTTTTGTGTTTAATTCCGATGCAATTTCTGTGTTTCATCGTCAATAAGATGGTCCAAGAGATACAGTAAACCTGAAGTGACGCATCGGAATCAATAACTAGTGTCACAGGAATGGTTCAAAACATAGACAGTAAGATGAGTCAGTCTTCTTGTACTTTAGTCGGCATTGTGCCTTTTGTATTTAATTCCGATGCAATTTCTGTGTTTCATCGTCAATAAGAATGTCCAAGGGATACAGTAAACCTGAAGTGAAGCATCGGAATTATGAACTGGTCTCACAGGAATGGATCAAAACACAGACAGTAAGATGAGTCAGTTTTCTTGTATTTAGGTCTTCATTGAGACTTATGTATTTAATTCCGATGCAATTTCTGTGTTTCATCGTCAATAAGAAGGTCCAAGGGACAAAGTAAACCTGAAGTGAAGCATCGGAATCTAAAAGTCGTCTCACAGGAAAGGTTCAAAACATAGACAGTAAGAAGTGTCAGCCTTATTGTACTTAAGTCGGCATTGTGCCTTTTGTGTTTGATTTCGATGCAATCTCTGTGTTTCATCGTGAATACGAAGGTCCAAGGGGTACAGTAAACCTGAGGTGAAGTATCGTAATCTAAAACTGGTCTCACAGGAGAGATTCAAAACATAGACATTAAGAAGAGTCAGTCTTATTTTACATAAGTCGGCATTGTGCGTTTTGTATTTAATTCCGATGCAATTTTGTGTTTCATCGTAAATAAGAAGGTCAGAGGGATACAGTAAACCTGAAGTGAAGCATCGGAGTCTATAACTAGTGTCACAGGAATGGTTCAAAACATAATCAGTAAAAAGAGTCAGTCTTCTTGTACGTAAGTCGGCATTGTGCCTTCTGTATTTAATTCCGATGCAATTTCTGTGTTTCATCGTCAATAAGAAGGTCAGAGGGATACAGTAAACCTGAAGTGAATCATCGGAATCTATAACTAGTGTCACAGGAATGGTTCTAATCATAGTCAGTAAGAAGAGTCAGTCTTTTTGTACTTAAGTTGGCATTGTGCCTTTCGTGTTTAATTCCGATGCAATTTCTGTGTTTCATCGTCAATAAGATGGTCCAAGAGATACAGTAAACCTGAAGTGAAGCATCGGAATCAATAACTAGTGTCACAGGAATGGTTCAAAACATAGACAGTAAGATGAGTCAGTCTTCTTGTACTTAAGTCGGCATTGTGCCTTTTGTATTTAATTCCGATGCAATTTCTGTGTTTCATCGTCAATAAGAAGATCAAAGGGATACAGTAAACCTGAAGTGAAGCATCGGAATCTATAACTAGTGTCACAGGAATGGTTCAAAACATAGACAGTAGGAAGAGTCAGTCTTCTTGTACTTAAGTCGGCATTGTGCCTTTTGCATTTAATACCGATGCAATATCTGTGTTTCATCGTCAATAAGAAGGTCCAAGGGATACAGTAAACCTGAAGTGAAGCATCGGAATCTATAACTAGTGTCACAGGAATTGTTCAAAACATAGACAGTAAGAAGAGTCAGTCTTCTTGTACTTAAGTCGGCATTGCGCCTTTTGTATTTAATTCCGATGCAATTTCTGTGTTTCGTCGTCAATAAGAAGGTCCAAGGGATACAGTAAACCTGAAGTGAAGCATCGGAATTATGAACTGGTCTCACAGGAATGGATCAAAACATAGACAGTAAGATGAGTCAGTCTTCTTGTATTTAGGTCTTCATTGAGACTTATGTATTTAATTCCGATGCAATTTCTGTGTTTCATCGTCAATAAGAAGGTCCAAGGGAAAAAGTAAACCTGAAGTGAAGCATCGGAATCTAAAAGTCGTCTCACAGGAAAGGTTCAAAACATAGACAGTAAGAAGTGTCAGCCTTATTGTACTTAAGTCGGCATTGTGCTCTTTGTGTTTGATTCCGATGCAATCTCTGTGTTTCATCGTGAATACGAAGGTCCAAGGGGTACAGTAAACCTGAGGTGAAGTATCGGATTCTAAAACTGGTCTCACAGGAGAGATTCAAAACATAGACAGTAAGAAGAGTCAGTCTTCTTTTACTTAAGTCGGCATTGTGCCTTTTGTATTTATTTCCGATGCAATTTTGTGTTTCATCGTCAATAAGAAGGTCAGAGGGATACAGTAAACCTGAACTGAAGCATCGGAATCTATAACTAGTGTCACAGGAATGGTTCAAAACATAGCCAGTAAGGTGAGTCAGCCATCTTGTTCTTAAGTAGGCATTGTGGCGTTTCTATTTAATTCCGTTGGAGTTTCTGTGTTTCATCGTCAATAAGAAGGTCAGAGGGATACAGTAAACCTGAAGTGAAGCATCGGGATCTATAACTAGAGTCAAGGGAATGGTTCACAGCATAGTCAGTGAGAAGAGTCAGTCTTCTTGTACTTAAGTCGGCATTGTGCCTTTTGTATATAATTCCGATGCAATTTCTGTGTTTCATCGTCAATAAGAAGGTCCAAGGGATACAGTAAAAGTGAAGTGAAGCATCTGAATCCATAACTAGTGTCACAGGAATGGTTCAGAACATAGACAGTAAGAAAAGTCAGTCGTCTTGTACTTAAGTCGGCATTGTGCCTTTTCTATTTAATTCGGAAGCAATTCCTGTGTTTCATCGTGAATAAGAAGGTCAGAGGGATACAGTAAACCTGAAGTGAAGCATCGGGATCTATAACTAGAGTCACGGGAATGGTTCAAACATAGTCAGTAAGAAGAGTCAGTCTTCTTGTATTTAAGACGGCATTGTGCCTTTTGTATTAATTCCGATGCAATTTCTGTGTTTCATCGTCAATAAGAAGGTCAGAGGGATACAGTAAACCTGAAGTGAAGCATCGGAATCAATAACTAGTGTCACAGGAATGGTACAAAACACAGACAGTAAGATGAGTTAGTCTTCTTGTACTTATGTCGGCATTGTGCCTTTTGTATTTAATTCCGATGCAATTTCTGTGTTTCATCGACAATAAGAAGATCAAAGGGATACAGTAAACCTGAAGTGAAGCATCGGAATCTATAACTAGTGTCACAGGAATGGTTCAAAACATAGACAGTAGGAAGAGTCAGTCTTCTTGTACTTAAGTCGGCATTGTGCCTTTTGTATTTAATACCGATGCAATAACTGTGTTTCATCGTCAATAAGAAGGTCCAAGGGATACAGTAAACCTGAAGTGAAGCATCGGAATCTATAACTAGTGTCACAGGAATGGTTCAAAACATAGACAGTAAGATGAGTCAGTCTTCATGTACTTAAGTCGGCATTGTGCCTTTTGTATTTTATTCTGATGCAATTTCTGTGTTTCATCGTCAATAAGAGGGTCCAAGGGATACAGTAAACCTGAAGTGAAGCATCGGAATTATCAACTGGTCTCACAGGAATGGATCAAAACATAGACAGTAAGATGAGTCAGTCTTCTTGTATTTAGGTCTTTATTGAGACTTATGTATTTAATTCCGATGCAATTTCTGTGTTTCATCGTCAATAAGAAGGTCGAAGGGAAAAAGTAAACCTGAGGTGAAGTATCGGAATCGAAAAGTCGTCTCACAGGAAAGGTTCAAAACATAGACAGTAAGAAGAGTCAGTCTTCTTTTACTTAAGTCGGCATTGTGACTTTTGTATTTAATTCCGATGCAATTTTGTGTTTCATCGTCAATAAGAAGGTCAGAGGGATACAGTAAAGCTGAAGTGAAGCATCGGAATCTATAACTAGTGTCACAGGAATGGTTCTAATCATAGTCGGTAAGAAGAGTTAGTTTTTTTGTACTTAAGTCGGCATTGTGATTTTTGTGTTTTATTCCGATGCAATTTCTGTGTATCTTCGTCAATAAGAAGGTCCAAGAAATACAGTAAACCTGAAGTGAAGCATCGGAATATATAATTAGTGTCACAGGAATGGTTCAAAACAAAGCCAGTAAGAAGAGTCAGCCATCTTGTTCTTAAGTAGGCATTGCGGCGTTTCTATTTAATTCCGTTGCAATTCGTGTGTTTCATCATCAATAAGAAGGTCAGAGGGATACTGTAAACCTGAAGTGAAGCATCGGAATCTATAACTAGTGTCACAGGAATGGTTCAAAGCATAGACAGTAGGAAGAGTGAGTCTTCTTGTACATAAATTGGCATTGTGCCTTTTCTATTCAATTCGGATGCAATTTCTGTGTTTCTTCGTGAATAAGAAGGTCAGAGGGATACAGTAAACCTGATGTGAAGCATCCGAATCTATAACTAGTGTCACAGGAATGGTTCAAAACATAGTCAGTAAAAAGAGTCAGTCTTCTTGTACTTAAGTCGGCACTGTGCCTTTTTTATTTAATTCCGATGCAAATATCAGTGTTTCATCGTCAACAAGAAGGTCAGAGGGATACAGTAAACCTGAAGTGAAGCATCGGGATCTATAACTAGAGTCACGGGAATGGTTCAAACATAGTCAGTAAGAAGAGTCAGTCTTCTTGTATTGAAGTCGGCATTGTGCCTTTTGTACTAATTCCGATGCAATTTCTGTGTTTCATCGAGAATAAGAAGGTCGGAGGGATACAGTAAACCTGAAGTGAAGCATCCGAATCTATAACTAGTGTCACAGGAATGATTCAAAACATAGTCAGTAAAAAGAGTCAGTCTTCTTGTACTTAAGTCGGCATTGTGCCTTTTGTATTTAATTCCGATGCAATTTCTGTGTTTCATCGCGAATAAAAGGGTCACAGGGATACAGTAAACCTGAAATGAAGCATCCGAATCCATGACTAGTGTCACAGGAATAGTTCAAAACTTAGTCAGTAAAAAGAGTCAGTCTTCTTGTACTTAAGTCGGCGTTGTGCCTTTTTCATTTAATTTCGTTGCAATTTCTGTGTTTCATCGTCAGTAAGAAGGTCAGAGGGATACAGTAAACCTGAAGTGAAGCATCGGAATCTATAACTAGTGTCACAGGAATGGTTCTAATCATAGTCAGTAAGAAGAGTCAGTCTTTTTGTACTTAAGTCGGCATTGTGCCTTTTGTGTTTAATTCCGATGCAATTTCTGTGTTTCATCGTCAATAAGATGGTCCAAGAGATACAGTAAACCAGGAAGTGACGCATCGGAATCAATAACTAGTGTCACAGGAATGGTTCAAAACATAGACAGTAAGATGAGTCAGTCTTCTTGTACTTTAGTCGGCATTGTGCCTTTTGTATTTAATTCCGATGCAATTTCTGTGTTTCATCGTCAATAAGAATGTCCAAGGGATACAGTAAACCTGAAGTGAAGCATCGGAATTATGAACTGGTCTCACAGGAATGGATCAAAACACAGACAGTAAGATGAGTCAGTTTTCTTGTATTTAGGTCTTCATTGAGACTTATGTATTTAATTCCGATGCAATTTCTGTGTTTCATCGTCAATAAGAAGGTCCAAGGGACAAAGTAAACCTGAAGTGAAGCATCGGAATCTAAAAGTCGTCTCACAGGAAAGGTTCAAAACATAGACAGTAAGAAGTGTCAGCCTTATTGTACTTAAGTCGTCATTGTGCCTTTTGTGTTTGATTTCGATGCAATCTCTGTGTTTCATCGTGAATACGAAGGTCCAAGGGGTACAGTAAACCTGAGGTGAAGTATCGTAATCTAAAACTGGTCTCACAGGAGAGATTCAAAACATAGACATTAAGAAGAGTCAGTCTTATTTTACATAAGTCGGCATTGTGCGTTTTGTATTTAATTCCGATGCAATTTTGTGTTTCATCGTAAATAAGAAGGTCAGAGGGATACAGTAAACCTGAAGTGAAGCATCGGAGTCTATAACTAGTGTCACAGGAATGGTTCAAAACATAATCAGTAAAAAGAGTTAGTCTTCTTGTACGTAAGTCGGCATTGTGCCTTCTGTATTTAATTCCGATGCAATTTCTGTGTTTCATCGTCAATAAGAAGGTCAGAGGGATACAGTAAACCTGAAGTGAATCATCGGAATCTATAACTAGTGTCACAGGAATGGTTCTAATCATAGTCAGTAAGAAGAGTCAGTCTTTTTGTACTTAAGTTGGCATTGTGCCTTTTGTGTTTAATTCCGATGCAATTTCTGTGTTTCATCGTCAATAAGATGGTCCAAGAGATACAGTAAACCTGAAGTGAAGCATCGGAATCAATAACTAGGGTCACAGGAATGGTTCAAAACATAGACAGTAAGATGAGTCAGTCTTCTTGTACTTAAGTCGGCATTGTGCCTTTTGTATTTAATTCCGATGCAATTTCTGTGTTTCATCGTCAATAAGAAGATCAAAGGGATACAGTAAACCTGAAGTGAAGCATCGGAATCTATAACTAGTGTCACAGGAATGGTTCAAAACATAGACAGTAGGAAGAGTCGGTCTTCTTGTACTTAAGTCGGCATTGTGCCTTTTGCATTTAATACCGATGCAATATCTGTGTTTCATCGTCAATAAGAAGGTCCAAGGGATACAGTAAACCTGAAGTGAAGCATCGGAATCTATAACTAGTGTCACAGGAATTGTTCAAAACATAGACAGTAAGAAGAGTCAGTCTTCTTGTACTTAAGTCGGCATTGCGCTTTTTGTATTTAATTCCGATGCAATTTCTGTGTTTCGTCGTCAATAAGAATGTCCAAGGGATACAGTAAACCTGAAGTGAAGCATCGGAATTATGAACTGGTCTCACAGGAATGGATCAAAACATAGACAGTAAGATGAGTCAGTCTTCTTGTATTTAGGTCTTCATTGAGACTTATGTATTTAATTCCGATGCAATTTCTGTGTTTCATCGTCAATAAGAAGGTCCAAGGGAAAAAGTAAACCTGAAGTGAAGCATCGGAATCTAAAAGTCGTCTCACACGAAAGGTTCAAAACATAGACAGTAAGAAGTGTCAGCCTTATTGTACTTAAGTCGGCATTGTGCTCTTTGTGTTTGATTCCGATGCAATCTCTGTGTTTCATCGTGAATACGAAGGTCCAAGGGGTACAGTAAACCTGAGGTGAAGTATCGGATTCTAAAACTGGTCTCACAGGAGAGATTCAAAACATAGACAGTAAGAAGAGTCAGTCTTCTTTTACTTAAGTCGGCATTGTGCCTTTTGTATTTATTTCCGATGCAATTTTGTGTTTCATCGTCAATAAGAAGGTCAGAGGGATACAGTAAACCTGAACTGAAGCATCGGAATCTATAACTAGTGTCACAGGAATGGTTCAAAACATAGCCAGTAAGGTGAGTCAGCCATCTTGTTCTTAAGTAGGCATTGTGGCGTTTCTATTTAATTCCGTTGCAATTCGTGTGTTTCATCGTCAATAAGAAGGTCAGAGGGATACAGTAAACCTGAAGTGAAGCATCGGGATCTATAACTAGAGTCACGGGAATGGTTCAAACATAGTCAGTAAGAAGAGTCAGTCTTGTTGTACTTAAGTCGGCATTGTGCCTTTTGTACTAATTCCGATGCATTTTCTGTGTTTCATCGTCAATAAGAAGGTCCAAAGGATGCAGTAAAACTAAAGTGAAGTATCGGAATCTATAACTAGTGTCACAGGAATGGTTCAAAGCATAGACAGTAAGAAAAGTCAGTCGTCTTGAACTTAAGTCGGCATTGTGCCTTTCCTATTTAATTCCGATGCAATTTCTGTGTTTCATCGAGAATAAGAAGGTCAGAGGGATACAGTAAACCTGAAGTGAAGCATCCGAATCTATAACTAGTGTCACAGGAATGATTCAAAGCATAGTCAGTAAAAAGAGTCAGTCTTCTTGTACTTAAGTCGGCATTGTGCCTTTTGTATTTAATTCCGATGCAATTTCTGTGTTTCATCGTGAATAAGAAGTTCAGAGGGATACAGTAAACCTGAAGGGAAGCATCCGAATCCATAACTAGTGTCACAGGAATGGTTCAAAACGTAGTCAGTAAAAAGAGTCAGTCTTCTTGTACTTAAGTCGGCGTTGTGCCTTTTTCATTTAATTCCGATGCAATTTCTGTGTTTCATCGTCAAGAAGAAGGTCAGAGGGATACAGTAAACCTGAAGGGAAGCATAGGAATCTATAACTAGTGTCACCGGAATGGTTCTAATCATAGTCAGTAAGAAGAGTCATTCTTTTTGTACTTAAGACGGCATTGTGCCTTTTGTATTTAATACCGAGGCAAAATCTGTGTTTCATCGTCAATAAGAAGGTCCAAGGGATACAGTAAACCTGAAGTGAAGCAACGGAATCTATAACTAGTGTCACAGGAATGGTTCAAAACATAGACAGTAAGAAGAGTCAGTCTTCTTGTACTTAAATCGGCATTGTGCCTTTTGTATTTAATTCCGATGCAATTTCTGTGTTTCATCGTCAATACGAAGGTCCAAGGGATACAGTAAACCTGAAGTGAAGCATCGGAATTATGAACTGGTCTCACAGGAATGGATCAAAACATAGACAGTAAGATGAGTCAGTCTTCTTGTACTTAAGTCGGCGTTGTGCCTTTTCCATTTAATTCCGATGCAATTTCTGTGTTTCATCGTCAATAAGAAGGTCAGAGGGATACAGTTAACCTGAAGGGAAGCATAGGAATCTATAACTAGTGTCACAGGAATGGTTCTAATCATAGTCAGTAAGAAGAGTCAGTCTTTTTGTACTTAAGTCGGCATTGTGCCTTTTGTGTTTAATTCCGATGCAATTTCTGTGTTTCATCGTCAATACGAAGGTCCAAGAGATACAGTAAACCTGAAGTGAAGCATCGGAATCAATAACTAGTGTCACAGGAATGGTTCAAAACATAGTCAGTAAAAAGAGTCAGTCTTCTTGTACTTAAGTCGGCATTGTGGCTTTTTTATTAAATTCCGATGCAATTTCTGTGTTTCATCGTCAATGAGAAGATCAGAGGGATACTATAAACCTGAAGTTAAGCATCGGAATCTAGAACTAGTGTCACAGGAGTGGTTCAAAACATAGACAGTAGGAAGAGTCAGTCTTCTTGTACTTATGTCGGCATTGTGCCTATTGTATTTAATTACGTTGCAATTTCTGTGTTTCATCGTCAATAAAAAGGTCCAAGGGATACAGTAAACCTGAAGTGAAGCATCGGAATCTATAACTAGTGTCACAGGAATGGCTCAAAACATAGACATTAAGAAGAGTCAGTTTTCTTGTACTTAAGTCGGCATTGTGCCTTTTGTTTTTAATTCCGTTGCAATTTCTGTGTTTCTTCGTCAATAAGAAGGTCAAAGGGATACAGTAAACCTGAAGTGAAGCATCGGAATTATAAACTGGTCTCACATTAAAGGATCAAATCATAGACAGTAAGATGAGTCAGTCGTATTGTATTTAGGTCTTCATTGTGACTTATGTATTTAATTCCGATGCAATTTCTGTGTTTCATCGTCAATAAGAAGGTCCAAGGGAAACAGTAAACCTGAAGTGAAGCATCGGAATCTAAAAGTCGTCGCACAGGAAAGGTTCAAAACATAGACGGTAAGAAGTGTCAGCCTTATTGTACTTAAGTCGGCATTGTGCCTTTTGTGTTTGATTCCGGTGCAGTCTCTGTGTTTCATCGTGAATACGAAGGTCCAAGGGGTACAGTAAACCTGAGGTGAAGTATCGGAATCTAAAATTGGTCTCACAGGAAGGATTCAAAACATAGACAGTAAGAAGAGTCAATCTTCTTGTACTTAAGTCGGCATTGTGCATATTGTATTTAATTCCGATGCAATTTTGTGTTTCATCGTCAAAAAGAAGGTCAGAGGGATACAGTAAACCTGAAGTGAAGCATCGGAATCTATAACTAGTGTCACAGGAATGGTTCTAATCATAGTCAGTAAAAAGAGTCAGTCTTTTTGTACTTAAGTCGGCATTGTGCCTTTTGTGTTTAATTCCGATGCAATTTCTGTGTTTCTTCGTCAATAAGAAGGTCAGAGGGATACAGTAAACCTGAAGTGAAGCACCGGAATGTATAACTAGTGTCACAGGAATGGTTTAAAACTTAGACAGTAAGAAGAGCCAGTCTTCTTGTACTTAAGTCGGCATTGTGCATTTTGTATTTAATTCCTATGAAATTTCTGTGGTTCATCGTCAATAAGAAGGTTCAAGGGATACAGTAAACCAGAAGTGAAGCATCGGAATTATCAACTGGTCTCACAGGAATGGTTCAAAACATAGACAGTAAGATGAGTAAGTCTTCTTTTTTTTTGTCTTCATTGTGACTTATGTATTTTATTCCGATGCAATTTCTGTGTTTCATCGTCAATACGAAGGTCCAAGGGAAACAGTAAACCTGAAGTGAAGCATCGGAATCTAAAAGTCGTCTCACAGGAAAGGTTCAAAACATAGACAGTAAGAAGTGTCAGCCTTATTGTACTTAAGTCGGCATTGTGCATTTGTGTTTGATTCCGATGCAATCTCTGTGTTTCATCGTGAATACGCAGGTCCAAGGGGTACAGTAAACCTGAGGTGAAGTATCGGAATCTAAATCTGGTCTCACAGGAGAGATTCAAAACATAGACAGTAAAAAGAGTCAGTCTTCTTGTACTTAAGTCGGCATTGTGCCTTTTGTGTTTAATTCCGATGCAATTTCTGTGTTTCTTCGTCAATAAGAAGGTCCAAGGGATACAGTAAACCTGAAGTGAAGCATCGGAATCTATAACTAGTGTCACAGGAATGGTTCAATACATAGCCATTAAGGAGAGTCAATCATCTTGTACTTAAGTAGGCATTGTGGCGTTTCTATTTAATTCCGTTGGAGTTTCTGTGTTTCATCGTCAATAAGAAGGTCAGAGGGATACAGTAAACCTGAAGTGAAGCATCGGGATCTATAACTAGAGTCAAGGGAATGGTTCAAAGCATAGTCAGTGAGAAGAGTCAGTCTTCTTGTACTTAAGTCGGCATTGTGCCTTTTGTATATAATTCCGATGCAATTTCTGTGTTTCATCGTCAATAAGAAGGTGCAAGGGATACAGTAAAAGTGAAGTGAAGCATCTGAATCCATAACTAGTGTCACAGGAATGGTTCAGAACATAGACAGTAAGAAAAGTCAGTCGTCTTGTACTTAAGTCGGCATTGTGCCTTTTCTATTTAATTCGGAAGCAATTCCTGTGTTTCATCGTGAATAAGAAGGTCAGAGGGATACAGTAAACCTGAAGTGAAGCATCGGGATCTATAACTAGAGTCACGGGAATGGTTCAAACATAGTCAGTAAGAAGAGTCAGTCTTCTTGTATTTAAGACGGCATTGTGCCTTTTGTATTAATTCCGATGCAATTTCTGTGTTTCATCGTCAATAAGAAGGTCAGAGGGATACAGTAAACCTGAAGTGAAGCATCGGAATCAATAACTAGTGTCACAGGAATGGTTCAAAACACAGACAGTAAGATGAGTTAGTCTTCTTGTACTTATGTCGGCATTGTGCCTTTTGTATTTAATTCCGATGCAATTTCTGTGTTTCATCGACAATAAGAAGATCAAAGGGATACAGTAAACCTGAAGTGAAGCATCGGAATCTATAACTAGTGTCACAGGAATGGTTCAAAACATAGACAGTAGGAAGAGTCAGTCTTCTTGTACTTAAGTCGGCATTGTGCCTTTTGTATTTAATACCGATGCAATAACTGTGTTTCATCGTCAATAAGAAGGTCCAAGGGATACAGTAAACCTGAAGTGAAGCATCGGAATCTATAACTAGTGTCACAGGAATGGTTCAAAACATAGACAGTAAGATGAGTCAGTCTTCATGTACTTAAGTCGGCATTGTGCCTTTTGTATTTAATTCTGATGCAATTTCTGTGTTTCATCGTCAATAAGAGGGTCCAAGGGATACAGTAAACCTGAAGTGAAGCATCGGAATTATCAACTGGTCTCACAGGAATGGATCAAAACATAGACAGTAAGATGAGTCAGTCTTCTTGTATTTAGGTCTTTATTGAGACTTATGTATTTAATTCCGATGCAATTTCTGTGTTTCATCGTCAATAAGAAGGTCGAAGGGAAAAAGTAAACCTGAGGTGAAGTATCGGAATCGAAAAGTCGTCTCACAGGAAAGGTTCAAAACATAGACAGTAAGAAGAGTCAGTCTTCTTTTACTTAAGTCGGCATTGTGACTTTTGTATTTAATTCCGATGCAATTTTGTGTTTCATCGACAATAAGAAGATCAAAGGGATACAGTAAAGCTGAAGTGAAGCATCGGAATCTATAACTAGTGTCACAGGAATGGTTCTAATCATAGTCGGTAAGAAGAGTTAGTTTTTTTGTACTTAAGTCGGCATTGTGCCTTTTGTGTTTTATTCCGATGCAATTTCTATGTATCTTCGTCAATAAGAAGGTCCAAGAAATACAGTAAACCTGAAGTGAAGCATCGGAATATATAATTAGTGTCACAGGAATGGTTCAAAACAAAGCCAGTAAGAAGAGTCAGCCATCTTGTTCTTAAGTAGGCATTGCGGCGTTTCTATTTAATTCCGTTGCAATTCGTGTGTTTCATCATCAATAAGAAGGTCAGAGGGATACTGTAAACCTGAAGTGAAGCATCGGAATCTATAACTAGTGTCACAGGAATGGTTCAAAGCATAGACAGTAGGAAGAGTGAGTCTTCTTGTACTTAAATTGGCATTGTGCCTTTTCTATTCAATTCGGATGCAATTTCTGTGTTTCTTCGTGAATAAGAAGGTCAGAGGGATACAGTAAACCTGATGTGAAGCATCCGAATCTATAACTAGTGTCACAGGAATGGTTCAAAACATAGTCAGTAAAAAGAGTCAGTCTTCTTGTACTTAAGTCGGCACTGTGCCATTTTTATTTAATTCCGATGCAATTTCAGTGTTTCATCGTCAACAAGAAGGTCAGAGGGATACAGTAAACTTGAAGTGAAGCATCGGGATCTATAACTAGAGTCACGGGAATGGTTCAAACATAGTCAGTAAGAAGAGTCAGTCTTCTTGTATTGAAGTCGGCATTGTGCCTTTTGTACGAATTCCGATGCAATTTCTGTGTTTCATCGAGAATAAGAAGGTCGGAGGGATACAGTAAACCTGAAGTGAAGCATCCGAATCTATAACTAGTGTCACAGGAATGATTCAAAACATAGTCAGTAAAAAGAGTCAGTCTTCTTGTACTTAAGTCGGCATTGTGCCTTTTGTATTTAATTCCGATGCAATTTCTGTGTTTCATCGCGAATAAAAAGGTCACAGGGATACAGTAAACCTGAAATGAAGCATCCGAATCCATAACTAGTGTCACAGGAATAGTTCAAAACTTAGTCAGTAAAAAGAGTCAGTCTTCTTGTACTTAAGTCGGCGTTGTGCCTTTTTCATTTAATTCCGTTGCAATTTCTGTGTTTCATCGTCAGTAAGAAGGTCAGAGGGATACAGTAAACCTGAAGTGAAGCATCGGAATCTATAACTAGTGTCACAGGAATGGTTCTAATCATAGTCAGTAAGAAGAGTCAGTCTTTTTGTACTTAAGTCGGCATTGTGCCTTTTGTGTTTAATTCCGATGTAATTTCTGTGTTTCATCGTCAATAAGATGGTCCAAGAGATACAGTAAAGCTGAAGTGACGCATCGGAATCAATAACTAGTGTCACAGGAATGGTTCAAAACATAGACAGTAAGATGAGTCAGTCTTCTTGTACTTTAGTCGGCATTGTGCCTTTTGTATTTAATTCCGATGCAATTTCTGTGTTTCATCGTCAATAAGAATGTCCAAGGGATACAGTAAACCTGAAGTGAAGCATCGGAATTATGAACTGGTCTCACAGGAATGGATCAAAACACAGACAGTAAGATGAGTCAGTTTTCTTGTATTTAGGTCTTCATTGAGACTTATGTATTTAATTCCGATGCAATTTCTGTGTTTCATCGTCAATAAGATGGTCCAAGGGAAAAAGTAAACCTGAAGTGAAGCATCGGAATCTAAAAGTCGTCTCACAGGAAAGGTTCAAAATATAGACAGTAAGAAGTGTCATCCTTATTGTACTTAAGTCGGCATTGTGCCTTTTGTGTTTGATTTCGATGCAATCTCTGTGTTTCATCGTGAATACGAAGGTCCAAGGGGTACAGTAAACCTGAGGTGAAGTATCGTAATCTAAAACTGGTCTCACAGGAGAGATTCAAAACATAGACATTAAGAAGAGTCAGTCTTATTTTACATAAGTCGGCATTGTGCGTTTTGTATTTAATTCCGATGCAATTTTGTGTTTCATCGTCAATAAGAAGGTCAGAGGGATACAGTAAACCTGAAGTGAAGCATCGGAGTCTATAACTAGTGTCACAGGAATGGTCAAAACATAGTCAGTAAAAAGAGTCAGTCTTCTTGTACGTAAGTCGGCATTGTGCCTTCTGTATTTAATTCCGATGCAATTTCTGTGTTTCATCGCGAATAAGAAGGTCAGAAGGATACAGTAAACCTGAAGTGAAGCATCCGAATCCATAACTAGTGTCACAGGAATAGTTCAAAACGTAGTCAGTAAAAAGAGTCTGTCTTCTTGTACTTAAGTCGGCGTTGTGCCTTTTTCATTTAATTCCGTTGCAATTTCTGTGTTTCATCGTCAATAAGAAGGTCAGAGGGATACAGTAAACCTGAAGTGAATCATCGGAATCTATAACTAGTGTCACAGGAATGGTTCTAATCATAGTCAGTAAGAAGAGTCAGTCTTTTTGTACTTAAGTTGGCATTGTGCCTTTTGTGTTTAATTCCGATGCAATTTCTGTGTTTCATCGTCAATAAGATGGTCCAAGAGATACAGTAAACCTGAAGTGAAGCATCGGAATCAATAACTAGTGTCACAGGAATGGTTCAAAACATAGACAGTAAGATGAGTCAGTCTTCTTGTACTTAAGTCGGCATTGTGCCTTTTGCATTTAATACCGATGCAATATCTGTGTTTCATCGTCAATAAGAAGGTCCAAGGGATACAGTAAACCTGAAGTGAAGCATCGGAATCTATAACTAGTGTCACAGGAATTGTTCAAAACATAGACAGTAAGAAGAGTCAGTCTTCTTGTACTTAAGTCGGCAATGCGCCTTTTGTATTTAATTCCGATGCAATTTCTGTGTTTCGTCGTCAATAAGAAGGTCCAAGGGATACAGTAAACCTGAAGTGAAGCATCGGAATTATGAACTGGTCTCACAGGAATGGATCAAAACATAGACAGTAAGATGAGTCAGTCTTCTTGTATTTAGGTCTTCATTGAGACTTATGTATTTAATTCCGATGCAATTTTTGTGTTTCATCGTCAATAAGAAGGTCCAAGGGAAAAAGTAAACCTGAAGTGAAGCATCGGAATCTAAAAGTCGTCTCACAGGAAAGGTTCAAAACATAGACAGTAAGAAGTGTCAGCCTTATTGTACTTAAGTCTGCATTGTGCTCTTTGTGTTTGATTCCGATGCAATCTCTGTGTTTCATCGTGAATACGAAGGTCCAAGGGGTACAGTAAACCTGAGGTGAAGTATCGGAATCTAAAACTGGTCTCACAGGAGAGATTCAAAACATAGACAGTAAGAAGAGTCAGTCTTCTTTTACTTAAGTCGGCATTGTGCCTTTTGTATTTATTTCCGATGCAATTTTGTGTTTCATCGTCAATAAGAAGGTCAGAGGGATACAGTAAACCTGAACTGAAGCATCGGAATCTATAACTAGTGTCACAGGAATGGTTCAAAACATAGCCAGTAAGGTGAGTCAGCCATCTTGTTCTTAAGTAAGCATTGTGGCGTTTCTATTTAATTCCGTTGCAATTCGTGTGTTTCATCGTCAATAAGAAGGTCAGAGGGATACAGTAAACCTGAAGTGAAGCATCGGGATCTATAACTAGAGTCACGGGAATGGTTCAAACATAGTCAGTAAGAAGAGTCAGTCTTGTTGTACTTAAGTCGACATTGTGCCTTTTGTACTAATTCCGATGCATTTTCTGTGTTTCATCGTCAATAAGAAGGTCCAAAGGATGCAGTAAAACTAAAGTGAAGTATCGGAATCTATAACTAGTGTCACAGGAATGGTTCAAAGCATAGACAGTAAGAAAAGTCGGTCGTCTTGAACTTAAGTCGGCAGTGTGCCTTTCCTATTTAATTCCGATGCAATTTCTGTGTTTCATCGAGAATAAGAAGGTCAGAGGGATACAGTAAACCTGAAGTGAAGCATCCGAATCTATAACTAGTGTCACAGGAATGATTCAAAGCATAGTCAGTAAAAAGAGTCAGTCTTCTTGTACTTAAGTCGGCATTGTGCCTTTTGTATTTAATTCCGATGCAATTTCTGTGTTTCATCGTGAATAAGAAGTTCAGAGGGATACAGTAAACCTGAAGGGTAGCATCCGAATCCATAACTAGTGTCACAGGAATGGTTCAAAACGTAGTCAGTAAAAAGAGTCAGTCTTCTTGTACTTAAGTCGGCGTTGTGCCTTTTTCATTTAATTCCGATGCAATTTCTGTGTTTCATCGTCAAGAAGAAGGTCACAGGGATACAGTAAACCTGAAGGGAAGCATAGGAATCTATAACTAGTGTCACAGGAATGGTTCTAATCATAGTCAGTAAGAAGAGTCATTCTTTTTGTACTTAAGACGGCATTGTGCCTTTTGTATTTAATACCGAGGCAAAATCTGTGTTTCATCGTCAATAAGAAGGTCCAAGGGATACAGTAAACCTGAAGTGAAGCAACGGAATCTATAACTAGTGTCACAGGAATGGTTCAAAACATAGACAGTAAGAAGAGTCAGTCTTCTTGTACTTAAATCGGCATTGTGCCTTTTGTATTTAATTCCGATGCAATTTCTGTGTTTCATCGTCAATACGAAGGTCCAAGGGATACAGTAAACCTGAAGTGAAGCATCGGAATTATGAACTGGTCTCACAGGAATGGATCAAAACATAGACAGTAAGATGAGTCAGTCTTCTTGTACTTAAGTCGGCATTGTGCCTTTCCTATTTAATTCCGATGCAATTTCTGTGTTTCATCGATAATAAGAAGGTCAGAGGGATACAGTAAACCTGAGGTGAAGCATCCGAATCTATAACTAATGTCGAAGGAATGATTCAAAGCATAGTCAGTAAAAAGAGTCAGTCTTCTTGTACTTAAGTCGGCATTGTGCCTTTTGTATTTAATTCCGATGCAATTTCTGTGTTTCATCGTGAATAAGAAGGTCAGAGGGATACAGTAAACCTGAAGTGAAGCATCTGAATCCATAACTAGTGTCACAGGAATGGTTCAAAACGTAGTCAGTAAAAAGAGTCAGTCTTCTTGTACTTAAGTCGGCGTTGTGCCTTTTCCATTTAATTCCGATGCAATTTCTGTGTTTCATCGTCAATAAGAAGGTCAGAGGGATACAGTTAACCTGAAGGGAAGCATAGGAATCTATAACTAGTGTCACAGGAATGGTTCTAATCATAGTCAGTAAGAAGAGTCAGTCTTTTTGTACTTAAGTCGGCATTGTGCCTTTTGTGTTTAATTCCGATGCAATTTCTGTGTTTCATCGTCTATACGAAGGTCCAAGAGATACAGTAAACCTGAAGTGAAGCATCGGAATCAATAACTAGTGTCACAGGAATGGTTCAAAACATAGACAGTAAGATGAGTCAGTCTTCTTGTACTTAAGTCGGCATTGTGCCTTTTGTATTTAATTCCGATGCAATTTCTGTGTTTCATCGTCAATAAGAAGATCAAAGGGATACAGTAAACCTGAAGTGAAGCATCGGAATCTATAACTAGTTTCACAGGAATGGTTCAAAACATGGACAGTAGGAAGAGTCAGTCTTCTTGTACTTAAGTAGGCATTGTGCCCTTTGTATTTAATACCGATGCAATTTCTGTGTTTCATCGTCAATAAGAAGGTCTAAGGAATACAGTAAACCTGAAGTGAAGCATCGGAATCTATAACTAGTGTCACAGGAATGGTTAAAACATAGACAGTAAGAAGAGTCAGTCTTCTTGTACTTAAGTCGGCATTGTGCCTTTTGTATTTAATTCCGATTCAATTTCTGTGTTTCATCGTCAATAAAAAGGTCCAAGGGATACAGTAAACCTGAAGTGAAGCATCGGAATTATGAACTGGTCTCACAGGATTGGATCAAAACATAGACAGTAAGATGAGTCAGTCTTCTTATTTTTAGTTCTTCATTGAGACTTATGTATATAATTCCGATGCAATTTCTGTGTTTCATCGTCAATAAGAAGATCAAAGGGATACAGTAAACCTGAAGTGAAGCATCGGAATCTATAACTAGTGTCACAGGAATGGTTCAAAACATGGACAGTAGGAAGAGTCAGTCTTCTTGTACTTAAGTAGGCATTGTGCCCTTTGTATTTAATACCGATGCAATTTCTGTGTTTCATCGTCAATAAGAAGGTCTAAGGAATACAGTAAACCTGAAGTGAAGCATCGGAATCTATAACTAGTGTCACAGGAATGGTTAAAACATAGACAGTAAGAAGAGTCAGTCTTCTTGTACTTAAGTCGGCATTGTGCCTTTTGTATTTAATTCCGATTCAATTTCTGTGTTTCATCGTCAATAAGAAGGTCCCAGGGAAACAGTAAACCTGAAGTGAAGCATCAGAATCCAAAAGTCGTCTCACAGGAAAGGTTTAAAACATAGACAGTAAGAAGTGTCAGCCTTATTGTACTTAAGTCGGCATTGTGCCTTTTGTGTTTGATTCCGATGCAATCTCTGTGTTTCATCCTGAATACGTAGGTCCAAGGGGTACAGTAAACCTGAGGTGAAGTATCAAAATCTAAAACTGGTCTCACAAGAGAGATTCAAAACATAGACAGTAAGAGGAGTCAGTCTTCTATTACTTAAGTTTGGCATTGTGCCTTTTGTATGTAATTCCGATGCAATTTTGTGTTTCATCGTCAATAAGAAGGTCAGAGGGATACAGTAAACCTGAAGTGAAGCATCGGAATCTATAACTAGTGTCACAGGAATGGTTCTAATCCTAGTCAGTAAGAAGAGTCAGTCTTTTTGTACTTAAGTCGGCATTGTGCCTTTTGTGTTTAATTCCGATGCAATTTCAGTGTTTCATCGTCAATATGAAGGTCCAAGAGATACAGTAAACCTGAAGTGAAGCATCGGAATCTATAACTAGTGTCACAGGAATGGTTCAAAACATAGACAGTAAGATGAGTCAGTCTTCTTGTACTTAAGTCGGCATTGTGCCTTTTGTATTTAATTCCGATGCAATTTCTGTGTTTCATCGTCAATAAGAGGATCAGAGGGATACAGTAAACCTGAAGTGAAGCATCGGAATCTATAACTAGTGCCACAGGAATGGTTCAAAACATAGACAGTACGAAGAGTCAGTCTTCTTGTACTTAAGTCGGCATTGTGCCTTTTATGTTTGATTCCGATGCAATCTCTGTGTTTCATCGTGAATACGAAGGTCCAAGGGGTACAGTAAACCTGAGGTGAAGTATCGGAATCTAAACCTGGTCTCACAAGAGTGATTCAAAACATAGACAGTAAGAAGAGTCAGTCTTCTTGCACTTACGTCGGCATTGTGCCTTTTGTATTTAATTCCGATGCAATTTATGTGTTTCATCGTAAATAAGAAGGTCAGAGGGATACAGTAAACCTGAAGTGAAGCATCGGAATCTATAACTAGAGTCAAGGGAATGGTTCAAAACATAGTCAGTAAGAAGAGTCAGTCTTCTTGTACTTAAGTCGGCATTGTGCCTTTTCTGTTTAATTCCGATGCAATTTCTGTGTTACATCGTGAATAAGAAGGTCCAAGGAATACAGTAAACCTGAAGTGAAGCATCCGAATCTATAACTGTTGTCACAGGAATGGTTCAAAACATAGTCAGTAAAAAGAATCAGTCTTCCTGTACTTAAGTCGGATTGTGCCTTTTGTATTTAATTCCGTTGCAATTACTGCGTTTCATCGTCAATAAGAAGGTCCAAGGGATACAGTAAACCTGAAGTGAAGCATCGGAATTATAAACTGGTCTCACAGGAATGGTTCAAAACATAGACAGTAAGATGAGTCAGTCTTCTTGTATTTTGGTCTTCATTGTGACTTATGTAATTAATTCCGATGCAATTTCTGTTTCATCGTCAATAAGAAGGTCCAAGGGAAACAGTAAACCTGAGGTGAAGCATCGGAATCTAAAAGTCGTCTCACAGGAAAGGTTCATAACATAGACAGTAAGAAGTGTCAGGCTTATTGTACTTAAGTCGTCATTGTGCCTTTTGTGTTTGATTCCGATGCAATCTCTGTGTTTCATCGTGAATACGAAGGTCCAAGGGGTACAGTGAACCTGAGGTGAAGTATCGGAATCTAAAACTGGTCTCACAGGAGAGATTCAAAACATAGACAGTAAGAAGAGTCAGTCTTCTTGTACTTAAGTCGGCATTGTGCTTTTTGTATTTAATTCCGATGCAATTTATGTGTTTCATCGTCAATAAGAAGGTCAGAGGGATACAGTAAACCTGAAGTGAAGCATCGGGATCTAAAACTAGAGTCAGGGGAATGGTTCAAACCATAGTCAGTAAGAAGAGACAGTAATCTTGTACTTATGTCGGCATTGTGCCTTTTGTATTGAATTCCGTTGCAATTTCTGTGTTTCATCGTCAATAAGAATGACCAAGGGATACAGTAAACCTGAAGTGAAGCATCCGAATCAATAACTGTTGTCACAGGAGTGGTTCAAAACATAGTCAGTAAAAAGAATCAATCTTCTTGTACTTAAGTCGGAAAGTGCCTTTTGTATTTAATTCCAATGCAATTTCTGTGTTTCATCGTCAATAAGGAGGTCAGAGGGATACAGTAAACCTGAAGTGAAGCATCGGAATCTATAGCTAGTGTCACAGGAATGGTTCAAAGCATAGTCAGTAACAAGAGTCAGTATTTTTAACCTTAAGTCGGCATTGTGCCTTTTGTATTTAATTCCGATGCAATTTCTGTGTTTCGTCGTCAATAAGCAGGTCAGAGGGATACAGTAAACCTGAAGTGTAGCATCGGAATATAGAACTAGTGTCACAGGAATGGTTCAAAGCATAGACAGTAAGAAGAGTCAGTCTTCCTGTACTTAAGTCGGCATTGTGCCTTTTCTATTTACTCCGATGCATTTTATGCGTTTCATCGTCAATAAGAAGGTCCAAGGGATACAGTAAACCTGAAGTGAAGCATCAGAATCCATAACTTGTGTCACAGGAATAGTTCAAAACATAGTCAGTAAGAAGAGTCAGTCTTCTTGTACTTAAGTCAGCATTGTGCCTTTTGTATTTAATTCCGTTGCAATTTCCGTGTTTCATCGTCAATAAGAATTACCGAGGGATACAGTAAACCTGGAGTGAGGCATCACAATCTATAACTAGTGTCATAGGAATGGTTTTAAACATAGACAGTAAGAAGAATCAGTCTTCTTGTACTTAAGTCGGCATTGTGCCATTTCTATTTCATTCTGATGCAATTCCTGTGTTTCATCGCCAATAAGAAGGTCCAAGGGAAACAGTAAGCCTGCAGTGAAGCACCGGAATCTATAACTAGTGTCACAGTAATGGTTCAAATCATAGACTGTAAGAAGAGTCAGCCTTCTTGTACTGTAGTCGGCATTGTGCCTTTTGTATTTAATTCCAATGCAATTTCTGCGTTTCATCGTCAATAAGAAGGTCCAACGGATACAGTAAACCTGGAGTGAAGCATCGGAATCTATAACTAGTGTCACAGGAATGGTTCAAAACATAGACATTAAGAAGAGTCAGTCGTCTTGTACTTAATTCTGCATTGTGCCTTTTGTATTTAATTCCGATGCAATTTCTGTGTTTAATCGTCAATAAGAAGGTCCAAGGGATACAGTAAACCTGAAGTGATGCATCGGAAATTATAACTAGTGTCACAGGAATAGTTCAAAACGTAGTCAGTCAGAAGAGTCAGTCTTCTTGTACTTAAGTCATCATTGTGCATTTTCTATTTAATTCTGATGCAATTTCTGTGATTCATCGTCAATAAGAAGGTCCAAGGGATACAGTAAACCTGGAGTGATGCATCGGAGTCTATAACTAGTGTCACAGGAATTATTCAAAGATAGACAGTATGAAGAGTCAGTCTCCTTGTACTTAATTCGGCATTGTGCCTTTTCTATTTAATTCCGATGCAATTTCTGTGTTTCATCGTCACTAAGAAGGTCAGAGGGATACAGTAATCCTGAAGTTAAGCATCGGAATCTATAACTAGTGTCACAGGAATAGTTCAAAGCATAGTCAGTAAGAAGAGTTAGTCTTCTTCTAATTAAGTCGGCATTGTGCCTTTTTCATTTAATTCCGATGCAATTTCTGTGTTTCATCGAGAATAAGAAGGTCAGACGGATACAGTAAACCTGAAATGAAGCATCCGAATCTGTAACTAGTGTCACAGGAATGATTCAAGACATAGTCAGTAAAAAGAGTCGGTCTTCTTGTACTTAAGTCGGCATTGTGCCTTTTGTATTTAATTCCGATGCAATTTCTGTGTTTCATCGTGAATAAGAAGGTCAGAGGGATACAGTAAACCTGAAGTGGAGCATCGGAATCTACAACTAGTGTCACAGGACTGGTTCAAAACATAGACAGAAGGAAGAGTCAGTCTTTTTGTACCTAAGTCGGCATTGTGCCTTTTGTATTTAATTCCGATGCAATTTCTGTGTTTCATCGTCAATAAGAAAGTCCACGGTATATAGTAAACCTGAAGTGAAGCATCGGAATCTATAACTAGTGTCACAGGAATGGTACAAAGCATAGTCAGTAAGAAGAGTCAGTCTTCGTGTTCTTAAGTCGGCACTTTGCCCTTTGTATTTAACTCCGATTCAATTTCTGTGTTTCATCGTCAATAAGAAGGTCCAAGGGATACAGTAAACCTGAAGTGAAGCATCGGAATCTATAACTAGTGTCACAGGAATGGTTCAAAACATAATAAGAAGAGTCAGTTTTCTTGAACTTAAGTCGGCATTGTGCCTTTTGTATTTAATTCCGATGCAATTTCTGTGTTTCGTCGTCAACAAAAAGGTCAGAGGTATACAGTAAACCTGAAGTGAAGCATCGGAATCCAAAACTAGTGTCACAGGAATGGTTCAAAACATAGACAGTAGGAAGAGTCAGTCTTCTTGTACTTAAGTCGGCATTGTGCCTTTTGTATTTACTTCCGATGCAATTTCTTTGTTTCATCGTCAATAAGAAGGTCCAAGGGATACAGTAACCCTGAAGTGAAGCATCAGAATCTATAACTAGGGTAACGCTAATTTTTCAAAACAAAGTCAGTAAGAAGAGTCAGTCTTCTTGTCCTTATGTCGGCATTGTGCCCATTATATTTAATTCCGATGCAATTTCTGTGTTTCATCGTCAATAAGAAGGTCCAAGGTATACAGTAAACCCGGAGTGTAGCATCGAAATCTATAACTAGTGTCACAGGAATGGTTCAAAGCATAGACAGTAGGAAGAGTCAGTCTTCTTGTAAGTCGGCATTGTGCCTTTTGGATTTAATTCCGATGCAATTTCTGTGTTTCATCGTCAATAAGAAGGTCCAAGGGACGCAGTATACCTGAAGTGAAGCATCGGAACCTATTACTAGTGTCACAGGAATGGTTCAAAACAAAGACAGTAAGTAGAGTTAGTTTTCTTGTCCTTATGTCGGCATTGTGCCTTTTGTATTTTATTCCGATGCAATTTCTGTGTTTCATCGTCAATAAGGAGGTCGAAGGGATACAGTAAACCTGAAGTGAAGCATCGGAATCTATAACTAGTGTCACAGGAATGGTTCAAAACATAGACATTAAGAAGAGTCAGTCGTCTTGTACTTAATTCTGCATTGTGCCTTTTGTATTTAATTCCGATGCAATTTCTGTGTTTAATCGTCAATAAGAAGGTCCAAGGGATACAGTAAACCTGAAGTGATGCATCGGAAATTATAACTAGTGTCACAGGAATAGTTCAAAACGTAGTCAGTAAGAAGAGTCAGTGTTCTTGTACTTAAGTCATCATTGTGCATTTTCTATTTGATTCTGATGCAATTTCTGTGATTCATCGTCAATAAGAAGGTCCAAGGGATACAGTAAACCTGGAGTGATGCATCGGAGTCTATAACTAGTGTCACAGGAATTATTCAAAGATAGACAGTAAGAAGAGTCAGTCTCCTTGTACTTAATTCGGCATTGTGCCTTTTCTATTTAATTCCGATGCAATTTCTGTGTTTCATCGTCACTAAGAAGGTCAGAGGGATACAGTAATCCTGAAGTTAAGCATCGGAATCTATAACTAGTGTCACAGGAATGGTTCAAAGCATAGTCAGTAAGAAGAGTTAGTCTTCTTCTAGTTAAGTCCGCATTGTGCCTTTTTCATTTAATTCCGATGCAATTTCTGTGTTTCATCGAGAATAAGAAGGTCAGAGGGATACAGTAAACCTGAAATGAAGCATCCGAATCTGTAACTAGTGTCACAGGAATGATTCAAGACATAGTCAGTAAAAAGAGTCAGTCTTCTTGTACTTAAGTCGGCATTGTGCCTTTTGTATTTAATTCCGATGCAATTTCTGTGTTTCATCGTGAATAAGAAGGTCAGAGGGATACAGTAAACCTGAAGTGGAGCATCGGAATCTACAACTAGTGTCACAGGACTGGTTCAAAACATAGACAGAAGGAAGAGTCAGTCTTTTTGTACCTAAGTCGGCATTGTGCCTTTTGTATTTAATTCCGATGCAATTTCTGTGTTTCATCGTCAATAAGAAGGTCCACGGTATACAGTAAACCTGAAGTGAAGCATCGGAATCTATAACTAGTGTCACAGGAATGGTTCAAAGCATAGTCAGTAAGAAGAGTCAGTCTTCGTGTTCTTAAGTCGGCACTTTGCCTTTTGTATTTAACTCCGATTCAATTTCTGTGTTTCATCGTCAATAAGAAGGTCCAAGGGATACAGTAAACCTGAAGTGAAGCATCGGAATCTATAACTAGTGTCACAGGAATGGTTCAAAACCAAATAAGAAGAGTCAGTTTTCTTGTACTTAAGTCGGCATTGTGCCTTTTGTATTTAATTCCGATGCAATTTCTGTGTTTCGTCGTCAACAAAAAGGTCAGAGGTATACAGTAAACCTGAAGTGAAGCATCGGAATCCAAAACTAGTGTCACAGGAATGGTTCAAAACATAGACAGTAGGAAGAGTCAGTCTTCTTGTACTTAAGTCGGCATTGTGCCTTTTGTATTTACTTCCGATGCAATTTCTGTGTTTCATCGTCAATAACAAGGTCCAAGGGATACAGTAAACCTGGAGTGAAGCATCGGAATTTATAACTAGTGTCAATGGAATGGTTCAAAGCATAGACAGTAAGAAAGGTCAGTCTTCTTGTACTTAAGTCGGCATTGTGCCTTTAGTATTTAATTCCGATGCAATATCTGTGTTTCATCGTCAATAGGAAGGTCAGAGGGATACAGTGAACCTGATGTGAAGCATCGGAATCTATAGCTAGTGTCACAGGAATGGTTCAAAGCATAGTCAGTAAGAAGTGTCAGTCTTCTTGTCCTTAAGTCGGCATTGTGCCTTTTGTATTTAATTCCGATGCAATTTCTGTGTTTCATCGTCAATAAGACGGCCCAAGGGATACAGTAAACCTGGAGTGAAGCATCGGAATCTATAACTAATGTCGCAGGAATGGTTCAAATCCTAGACATTAAGAAGAGTCAGTCTTCTTGTACTTCAGTCTGCATTGTGCCTTTTGTATTTAATTCCGATGCAATTTCTGTGTTTCATCATCAATAAGAATGTCCAAGGGATACAGTAAACCTCAAGTGAAGCATCGGAATCTATAACTAGTGTCACAGGAATGGTTCAAATCATAGTCAGTAGGAAGAGTCGGTCTTCATGTACTTAAGTCGGCATTGTGCCTTTTGTATTTAATTCCGATGCAATTTCTATGTTTCATCGTCAATAAGAAGGTTAAAGGGATACAGTAAACATGAAGTGAAACATCAGAATCTATAACTAGTGTCACAGGAATTGTTCAAACATAGACAGTAGGAAGAGGCAGTCTTCTTGTACTTAAGTTGGCATTGTGCCTTTTGTATTTAATTCCGATGCAATTTCTGTGTTTCATCGTCAATAAGAAGATCCAAGGGATACAGTAACCCTGAAGTGAAGCATCAGAATCTATAACTAGGGTAACGCTAATTTTTCAAAACAAAGTCAGTAAGAAGAGTCAGTCTTCTTGTCCGTATGTCGGCATTGTGCCATTTATATTTAATTCCGATGCAATTTCTGTGTTTCATCGTCAATAAGAAGGTCCAATGTATACAGTAAACCCGGAGTGTAGCATCGAAATCTATAACTAGTGTCACAGGAATGGTTCAAAGCATAGACAGTAGGAAGAGTCAGTCTTCTTGTAAGTCGGCATTGTGCCTTTTGTATTTAATTCCGATGCAATTTCTGTGTTTCATCGTCAATAAGAAGGTCCAAGGGACGCAGTATACCTGAAGTGAAGCATCGGAACCTATTACTAGTGTCACAGGAATGGTTCAAAACAAAGTCAGTAAGTAGAGTTAGTTTTCTTGTCCTTATGTCGGCATTGTGCCTTTTGTATTTTATTCCGATGCAATTTCTGTGTTTCATCGTCAATAAGGAGGTCCAAGGGATACAGTAAACCTGAAGTGAAGCATCGGAATCTATAACTAGTGTCACAGGAATGGTTCAAAACATAGACAGTAGGAAGGGTCAGTAATCTTGTACTTAAGACGGCATTGTGCCTTTTGTATTTAATTCCGATGCAATTTCTGTATTTCATCGTCAATAAGATGGTCCAAGGGATACTGTGAACCTGAAGTGAAGCATCACAATCTATAACTAGTGTCACAGGAATGGTTTAAAACAAAGTCAGTAAGAAGAGTCAGTCTTCGTTTCCTTATGTCGGCATTGTGCCTTTTGCATTTGATTCCGATGCAATTTCTGTGCTTCATCGTCAATAACAAGGTCCAAGGGATACAGTAAGCCTGGAGTGTAGCATCGGAATCTATAACTAGTGTCACTGGAATGGTTCAAATCATAGTTAGTAAAAAGAGTCAGTCTTCTTGTACTTAAGTCGGCATTGTGCCTTTTGTATTTAATTCCGATGCAATTTCTGTGTTTCATCTACAATAAGAAGGTCCAAGGGATACAGTAAACCTGAAGTGAAGCATCGGAATCTATTACTATTGTCACAGGAATGGTTCAAAACGTAGACAGTATGAAAAGTCAGTCGTCTTGTACTTAAGTCGGCATTGTGCATTTTCTATTTAATACTGATGCAATTTCTGTGTTTCATCGTCAATAAGAAGGTCAGAGGGTTACAGTAAACCTGAAGTGAAGCATCCGAATCTATAACTAGTGTCACAGGAATGGTTCAAAACATAGTCAGTAAGAAGAGTCAGTCTTCTTGTACTTAAGTCGGCATTGTGCCTTTTGTATTTGATTCCGATGCAATGTCTGTGTTTCATCGTCAATAAGAAGGTCAGAGGGATACTGTAAACCTGAAGTGAGCATCGGAATCTATAACTAGTGTCACAGGAATGGTTCAAAACGTAGTCAGTAAGAAGAGTCAGTCTTTTTTTACTTAAGTCGGCATTGTGCCTTTTGTGTTTAATTCCGATGCAATTTCTGTTTTCATCCTCAATAAGAAGGTCCAAGGGATACAGTAAACGTGAAGTGAAGCATCGGAATCTATAACTAGTGTCACAGGAATGGTTCAAAACATAGACAGTAGGAAGAGTCAGTCTTCTTGTACTTAAGTCGGCATTGGGCCTTTAATATTTAATTCCGTTGCAATTTCTGTGTTTCATCGTCAATAAGAAGGTCCAAGGGATACAGTAAACCTCAAGTGAAGCATCGGAATCTATAACTAATGTCACAGGAATGGTTCAAACATAGACAGTAAGATATGTCAGTCGCCTTGTACTTAAGTCGGCATTGTGCATTTTCTATTTAATTCCGATGCAATTTATGTGTTTCATCGTCAATAAGAAGGTCAGAGGGATACAGTAAACCTGAAGTGAAGCATCCGAATCTGTAACTAGTGTCACAGGAATGGTTCAAAACATAGTCAGTAAAAAGAGTCAGTCTTCTTGTACTTAAGTCAGCATTGTGCCTTTTGTATTTAATTCCGATGCAATTTCTGTGTTTCATCGTCACTAAGAAGGTGCAAGGGATACAGTAAACCTGAAATGAAGCATCGTAATCTATAACTAGTGTCACAGGAATGGTTCAAAACATAGACAGTAGGAAGAGTCAGTCTTCTTGTACTTAAGTCGGCATTGTGCCTTTTGTATTTAATTCTGATGCAATTTCTGTGTTTCATCGTCAATAAGAAGGTCCGAGGGATACAGTAAACCTGAAGTGAAGCATCGGAATCTATAACTAAAGTGACAGGAATGGTTCAAATCATAGACAGTAAGATATGTCAGTCGCCTTGTACTTCAGTCGGCATTGTGCATTTTCTATTTAATTCCGATGCAATTTATGTGTTTCATCGTCAATAAGAAGGTCAGAGGGATACAGTAAACCTGAAGTGAAGCATCGGAATCCATAACTAGTGTCACAGGAATGGTTCAAAACATAAACAGTAAGAAGAGTCAGTCTTCTTGCAATTAATTAGGCATTGTTCCTTTTCTATTTAATTCCGATGCAATATCTGTGTTTCATCGTCTATAATAAGGTCCAAGGGATACAGTAAACCTGAAGTGAAGCATCGGAATCTATAACTAGGGTCACGCTAATTTTTCAAAACAAAGTCAGTAAGAAGAGTCAGTCTTCTTGTCCTTATGTCGGTATTGTGCCCTTTGTATTTAATTCCGATACAATTTCTGTGTTTCATCGTCAATAAGAAGGTCCAAGGTATACAGTAAACCCGGAATGTAGCATCGAAATCTATAACTAGTGTCACAGAAATGGTTCAAAGCATAGACAGTAAGAAGAGTCAGTCTTCGTGTGCTTAAGTCGGAATTTAGCCTTTTGTATTTAATTCCGATGCAATTTCTGTGTTTCATCGTCAATAAGAAGGACCAAGGGATACAGTAAACCTGACGTGAATCATCGGAATCTATAACTAGTGTCACAGGAATGGTTCAGAACATAGTCAGTAGGAAGAGTCAGTCTTCTTGTACTTATGTCGGCATTGTGCCTTTTCTATTTAATTCCGATGCAATTTCTGTGTTTCATCGTCAATAACAAGGTCAAAGGGATACAGTAAACCTGGAGTGAACCATCGGAATCTATAACTATAGTCAATGGAATGGTTCAAACCATAGACAGTAAGAAGAGTCAGTCTTCTTTTCCTTATGTCGGCATTGTGCCTTTTGCATTTAATTCCGATGCAATTTCTGTGCTTCATCGTCAATAACAAGGTCCAAGGGATACTGTAAACCTGAAGTGTAGCATCGGAATCTATAACTAGTGTCACAGGAATGGATCAAATCATAGTCAGTAAAAATTGTCAGTCTTCTTGTACTTAAGTCGGCATTGCGCATTTTGTATTTAATGCCGATGCAATTTCTGTGTTTCATCGTCAATAAGAAGGTCCAAGGGATACAGTAAACCTGAAGTGAAGCATCGGAATCTATTACTAGTGTCACAGGAATGGTTCAAAACATAGACAGTAAGAAAAGTCAGTCGTCTTGTACTTAAGTCGGCATTGTGCATTTTCTATTTAATTCCGATGCAATTTCTGTGTTTCATCGTCAATAAGAAGGTCAGAGGGATACAGTAAACCTGAAGTGAAGCATCCAAATCTATAACTAGTGTCACAGGAATGGTTGAAAACATAGTCAGTAAGAATAGTCAGTCTTCTTGTACTTAAGTCGGCATTGTGCCTCTTGTATTTAATTCCGATGCAATTTCTGTGTTTCATCGTCAATAAGAAGGTCAGAGGGATACTGTAAACCTGAAGTGAGCATCGGAATCTATAACTAGTGTCACTGGAATGGTTCAAAACATAGTCAGTAAGAAGAGTCAGTCTTTTTATACTTAAGTCGGCATTGTGCCTTTTGTATTTAATTCCGATGCAATTTCTGTGTTTCATCCTCAATAAGAAGGTCCAAGGGATATAGTAAACCTCAAGTGAAGCATCGGATTCTATAACTAGTGTCACAGGAATGGTTCAAATCATAGACAGTGAGAAGAGTCCGTCTTCTTGTACTTAAGTCGGCATTGTTCCTTTTCTATTTAATTCCGATGCAATTTCTGTGTTTCATCGTCAATAACAAGATCAGAGGGGTACAGTAAACCTGAAGTGAAGCATCGGAATCTATAACTAGTGTCACAGGAATGGTTCAAAACATTGACAGTAGGAAGAGTCAGTCTTCTTGTACTTAAGTCGGCATAGTGCCTTTTGTGTTTAATTCCGATGCAATTTCTGTGTTTCATCGTCATTAAGAAGGTCAAAGGGATACAGTAAACCTGAAGTGAAGCACCGGAAGCTATAACTAGGGTCACAGGAATGGTTCAAAACATAGACAGGAAGAAGAGTCAATCTTCTTGTACTTAAGTCGGCATTGTGCCTTTTGAATTTAATTCCGATGCAATTTCTGTGTTTCATCGTCAATAAGAAGGTGCAAGGGATACAGTAAACCTGAAGTGAAGCATCGGAATCTATAACTAGTGTCACAGGAATGGTTCTAAACATAGACAGTAGGAAGAGTCAGTCATCTTGTAATCAAGTCGGCATTGTGCCTTTTGTATTTAATTCCGATGCAATTTCTGTATTTCATCGTCAATAAGAAGGTCCAAGGGATACAGTAAACCTGAAGTGAAGCATCGCAATAATCTATAACTAGTGTCACAGGAATGGTTCAAAACATTGTCAGTAGGAAGAGACGGTCTTCATGCACTTAAGTCGGCATTGGGCCTTTTATATTTAATTCCGTTGCAATTTCTGTGTTTCCTCGTCAATAAGAAGGTTTAAGGGAAACAGTAAACCTGAAGTGAAGCATCGGAATCTAAAAGTCGTCTCACAGGAAAGGTTCAAAACATAGACAGTAAGAAGCGTCAGCCTTATTGTACTTAAGTCGGCATTGTGCCTTTTATGTTTGATTCCGATGCAATCTCTGTGTTTCATCGTGAATACGAAGGTCCAAGGGGTACAGTAAACCTGAGGTGAAGTATCGGAATCTAAACCTGGTCTCACTGGAGTGATTCAAAGCATAGAAAGTAAGAAGAGTCAGTCTTCTTGCACTTACGTCGGCATTGTGCCTTTTGTATCTAATTCCGATGCAATTTATGTGTTTGATCGTAAATAAGAAGGTCAGAGGGATACAGTAAACCTGAAGTGAAGCATCGGAATCTATACCTAATGTCACAGAAATGGTTCTAATCATAGTCAGTAAGGAGAGTCAGTCTCTTTGTACTTAAGTCGGCATTGTGCCTTTTGTGTTTAATTCCGATGCAATTCTGTGTTTCATCGTCAATAAGAAGGTCAGAGGGATACAGTAAACCTGAAGTGAAGCATCGGGATCTATAATTAGAGTCAAGGGAATGGTTCAAAACATAGTCAGTAAGAAGAGTCAGTCTTCTTGTACTTAAGTCGGCATTGTGCCTTTTGTATTGAATTCCGATGCAATTTCTGTGTTTCATCGTCAATAGGAATGTTTAAGGGATACAGTAAACCTGAAGTGAAGCATCGGTATCTATAACTAGTGTCACAGGAATGGTTCAAAGCATAGACAGTAAGAAAAGTCGGTCGTCTTGTACTTAAATCGGCATTGTGCCTTTTCTATTTAATTCCGATGCAATTTCTGTGTTACATCGTGAATAAGAAGGTCCAAGGGATACAGTAAACCTGAAGTGAAGCATCCGAATCTATAACTGTTGTCACAGGAATGGTTCAAAACATAGTCAGTAAAAAGAATCAGTCTTCCTGTACTTAAGTCGGATTGTGCCTTTTGTATTTAATTCCGATGCAATTTCTGCGTTTCATCGTCAACAAGGAGGTCCAAGGGATACAGTAAACCTGAAGTGAAGCATCGGAATTATAAACTGGTCTCACAGGAATGGTTCAAAACATAGACAGTAAGATGAGTCAGTCTTCTTGTATTTTGGTCTTCATTGTGACTTATGTATTTACTTCCGATGCAATTTCTGTGTTTCATCGTTAATAAGAAGGTCCAAGGGAAACAGTAAACCTGAAGTGAAGCATCGGAATCTAAAAGTCGTCTCACAGGAAAGGTTCATAACATAGACAGTAAGAAGAGTCAGTCTTCTTGTACTTAAGTCTGCATTGTGCTTTTTGTATTTAATTCCGAAGCAATTTATGTGTTTCATCGTCAATAAGAAGGTCAGAGGGATACAGTAAACCTGAAGTGAAGCATCAGGATCTATAACTAGAGTCAAGGGAATGGTTCAAACCATAGTCAGTAAGAAGAGACAGTCATCTTGTACTTATGTCGGCATTGTGCCTTTTGTATTGAATTCCGATGCAATTTCTGTGTTTCATCGTCAATAAAAATGACCAAGGGATACAGTAAACCTGAAGTGAAGCATCCGAATCAATAACTGTTGTCACAGGAATGGTTCAAAACATAGTCAGTAAAAAGAATCAATCTTCTTGTACTTAAGTCGGATTATGCCTTTTGCATTTAATTCCAATGCAATTTCTGTGTTTCAGCGTCAATAAGAAGGTCCAAGAGATACAGTAAACCTGATGTGAAGCATCGGAATCTATAGCTAGTGTCACAGGAATGGTTCAATACATAGCCAGTAAGGAGAGTCCATCATCTTGTACTTAAGTAGGCATTGTGGCGTTTCTATTTAATTCCGTTGGAATTTCTGTGTTTCATTGTCAATAAGAAGGTCAGAGGGATACAGTAAACCTGAAGTGTAGCATCGGAATCTAGAACTAGTGTCACAGGAATGGTTCAAAGCATAGACAGTAAGAAGAGTCAGTCTTCCTGTACTTAAGTCGGCATTGTGCCTTTTCTATTTACTCCGATGCAATTTATGCGTTCCATCGTCAATAAGAAGGTCCAAGGGATACAGTAAACCTGAAGTGAAGCATCAGAATCTATAACTAGTGTCACAGGAATAGTTCAAAACATAGTCAGTAAGAAGAGTCAGTCTTCTTGTACTTAAGTCGGCATTGTGCCTTTTGTATTTAATTCCGTTGCAATTTCCGTGTTTCATCGTCAATAAGAATTACCGAGGGATACAGTAAACCTGGAGTGAGGCATCAGAAACTATTACTAGTGTCACAGGAATGGTTTTAAACATAGACAGTAAGAAGAGTCTGTCTTCTTGTACTTAAGTCGGCATTGTGCCTTTTGTACTTCATTCCTATGCAATTTCTGTGTTTCATCGTGAATAAGAAGGTCGATGGGATACAGTAGACCTGAATTGAAGCATCGGAATCTATAACTAGTGTCACAGGAATGGTTCAAAGCATAGACAGTAAGAAGAGTCAGTCTTCTTGTACTTAAGTTTGCATTGTGCCTTTTGTATTTAATTCCGATGCAATTTCTGTGTTTCATCGTAAATAAGAAGGTCAGAGGGGTACCGTAAACCTGAAGTGAAGCATCGGAATCTATAACTAGAGTCACAGGAATGGTTCAAAACATAGACAGTAAGAAGAGTCAGTCTTCTTGAACTGAAGTCGGCATTGTGCCTTTTGTATTTAATTCCGATGCAATTTCTGTGTTTCTTCGTAAATAAGAAGGTCCAAGGGATACAGTAAACTTGGAGTGAAGCATCGGATTCTATAACTAGTGTCACAAGAATGGTCTAAACATAATCAGTAAGAAGAGGCAGTCTTCTTGTAGTTAAGTCGGCATTGTGCCTTTTGTATTTAATTCCGATGCAATTTCTGTGTTTCATCGTCAATAAAAAGTTCAGAGGGATACAGTAAACCTGAAGTGAAGCACGGGAATCATTAAGTAGTGTCACAGGAATGGTTCAAAACATAGTAAGTAAGAAGCGTCAGTCTTCTTGTACTTAAGTCGGCATTGTGCCATTTCTATTTCATTCTGATGCAATTCCTGTGTTTCATCGCCAATAAGAAGGTCCAAGGGTAACAGTAAGCCTGGAGTGAACCACCGGAATTTATAACTAGTGTCACAGTAATGGTTCAAAACATAGACTGTAAGAAGAGTCAGCCTTCTTGTACTGTAGTCGGCATTGTGCCTTTTGTATTTAATTCCAATGCAATTTCTGCGTTTCATCGTCAATAAGAAGGTCCAACGGATACAGTAAACCTGGAGTGAAGCATCGGAATCTATAACTAGTGTCACAGGAATGGTTCAAAACATAGACATTAAGAAGAGTCAGTCGTCTTGTACTTAATTCTGCATTGTGCCTTTTGTATTTAATTCCGATGCAATTTCTGTGTTTAATCGTCAATAAGAAGGTCCAAGGGATACAGTAAACCTGAAGTGATGCATCGGAAATTATAACTAGTGTCACAGGAATAGTTCAAAACATAGTCAGTAAGAAGAGTCAGTCTTCTTGTACTTAAGTCATCATTGTGCATTTTCTATTTAATTGTGATGCAATTTCTGTGATTCATCGTCAATAAGAAGGTCCAAGGGATACAGTAAACCTGGAGTGATGCATCGGAGTCTATAACTAGTGTCACAGGAATTATTCAAAGATAGACAGTAAGAAGAGTCAGTCTCCTTCTACTTAATTCGGCATTGTGCCTTTTCTATTTAATTCCGATGCAATTTCTGTGTTTCATCGTCACTAAGAAGGTCGGAGGGATACAGTAATCCTGAAGTTAAGCATCGGAATCTATAACTAGTGTCACAGGAATGGTTCAAAGCATAGTCAGTAAGAAGAGTTAGTCTTCTTCTAGTTAAGTCGGCATTGTGCCTTTTTCATTTAATTCCGATGCAATTTCTGTGTTTCGTCGAGAATAAGAAGGTCAGAGGGATACAGTAAACCAGAAATGAAGCATCCGAATCTGTAACTAGTGTCACAGGAATGATTCAAGACATAGTCAGTAAAAAGAGTCAGTCTTCTTGTACTTACGTCGGCATTGTGCCTTTTGTATTTAATTCCGATGCAATTTCTGTGTTTCATCGTGAATAAGAAGGTCAGAGGGATACAGTAAACCTGAAGTGGAGCATCGGAATCTACAACTAGTGTCACAGGAATGGTTCAAAACATAGACAGAAGGAAGAGTCAGTCTTTTTGTACCTAAGTCGGCATTGTGCCTTTTGTATTTAATTCCGATGCAATTTCTGTGTTTCATCGTCAATAAGAAGGTCCACGGTATACAGTAAACCTGAAGTGAAGCATCGGAATCTATAACTAGTGTCACAGGAATGGTTCAAAGCATAGTCAGTAAGAAGAGTCAGTCTTCGTGTCCTTAAGTCGGCACTTTGCCTTTTGTATTTAGCTCCGATTCATTTTCTGTGTTTCATCGTCAATAAGAAGGTCCAAGGGATACAGTAAACCTGAAGTGAAGCATCGGAATCTATAACTAGTGTCACAGGAATGGTTCAAAGCATAATAAGAAGAGTCAGTCTTCTTGTACTTAAGTCGGAATTGTGCCTTTTGTATTTAATTCCGATGCAATTTCTGTGTTTCGTCGTCAACAAAAAGGTCAGAGGTATACAGTAAACCTGAAGTGAAGCATCGGAATCCAAAACTAGTGTCACAGGAATGGTTCAAAGCATAGACAGTAGGAAGAGTCAGTCTTCTTGTACTTAAGTCGGCATTGTGCCATTTGTATTTACTTCCGATGCAATGTCTGTGTTTCATCGTCGATAAGAAGGTCCAAGGGATACAGTAAACCTGAGGTGAAGCATCGGAAGCTATAACTAGTGTCACAGGAATGGTTCAAAGCATAGTCAGTAAGAAGAGTTGGTCTTCTTGTTCTTAAGTCGGCAATATAAATTTTCTATTTAATTCCGATGCAATTTCTGTGTTTCATCGTCAATAACAAGGTCCAAGGGATACAGTAAACCTGGAGTGAAGCATCGGAATCTATAACTAGTGTCAATGGAATGGTTCAAAGCATAGACAGTAAGAAGAGTCAGTCTTCTTGTACTTAAGTCGGCATTGTGCCTTTAGTAATTAATTCCGATGCAATATCTGTGTTTCATCGTCAATAAGGTCAGAGGGATACAGTGAACCTGAAGTGAAGCATCGGAATCTATAGCTAGTGTCACAGGAATGGTTCAAAACATAATCAGTAAGAAGTGTCAGTCTTCTTGTCCTTAAGTCGGCATTGTGCCTTTTGTATTTAATTCCGACGCAATTTCTGTGTTTCATCGTCAATAAGAAGGTCCAAGGTATACAGTAAAGCTGGAGTGAAGCATCGGAATCTATAACTAATGTCGCAGGAATGGTTCAAAACCTAGACAGTAAGAAGAGTCAGTCTTCTTGTACTTAAGTCTGCAATGTGCCTTTTGTATTTAATTCCGATGCAATTTCTGTGTTTCATCGTCAATAAGAATGTCCAAGGGATACAGTAAACCTCAAGTGAAGCATCGGAATCTATAACTAGTGTCACAGGAATGGTTCAAATCATAGTCAGTAGGAAGAGTCGGTCTTCATGTACTTAAGTCGGCATTGTGCCTATTGTATTTAATTCCGATGCAATTTCTATGTTTCATCGTCAATAAGAAGGTCCAAGGGATACAGTAAACATGAAGTGAAGCATCGGAATCTATAACTAGTGTCACAGGAATTGTTCAAACATAGACAGTAGGAAGAGGCAGTCTTCTTGTACTTAAGTCGGCATTGTGCCTTTTGTATTTAATTCCGATGCAATTTCTGTGTTTCATCGTCAATAAGAAGATTTAAGGGATACAGTAAACCTGAAGTGAAGCATCAGAATCTATAACTAGGGTAACGCTAATTTTTCAAAGCAAAGACAGTAAGAAGAGTCAGTCTTCTTGTACTTATGTCGGCATTGTGCCCTTTATATTTAATTCCGATGCAATTTCTGTGTTTCATCGTCAATAAGAAGGTCCAAGGTATACAGTAAACCCGGAGTGTAGCATCGAAATCTATAACTAGTGTCACAGGAATGGTTCAAAGCATAGACAGTAGGAAGAGTCAGTCTTCTTGTAAGTCGGCATTGTGCCTTTTGTATTTAATTCCGATGCAATTTCTGTGTTTCATGGTCAATAAGAAGGTCCAAGGGACGCAGTATACCTGAAGTGAAGCATCGGAACCTATTACTAGTGTCACAGGAATGGTTCAAAACAAAGTCAGTTAGTAGAATTAGTTTTCTTGTCCTTATGTCGGCATTGTGCCTTTTGTATTTTATTCCGATGCAATTTCTGTGTTTCATCGTCAATAAGGAGGTCCAAGGGATACAGAAAACCTGAAGTGAAGCATCGGAATCTATAACTAGTGTCACAGGAATGGTTCAAAACATAGACAGTAGGAAGGGTCAGTAATCTTGTACTTAAGACGGCATTGTGCCTTTTGTATTTAATTCCGATGCAATTTCTGTATTTCATCGTCAATAAGAAGGTCAGAGGGTTACAGTAAACCTGAAGTGAAGCATCCGAATCTATAAGTAGTGTCACAGGAATGGTTCAAAACATAGTCAGTAAGAAGAGTCAGTCTTCTTGTACTTAAGTCGGCATTGTGGCTTTTGTATTTAATTCCGAAGCAATTTCTGTGTTTCATCGTCAATAAGAAGGTCAGAGGGATACTGTAAACCTGAAGTGAGCATCGGAATCTATAACTAGTGTCACAGGAATGGTTCAAAACATAGTCAGTTAGAAGAGTCAGTCTTTTTTTACTTAAGTCGGCATTGTGCCTTTTGTGTTTAATTCCGATGCAATTTCTGTGTTTCATCCTCAATAAGAAGGTCCAAGGGATACAGTAAACCTGAAGTGAAGCATCGGAATCTATAACTAGTGTCACAGGAATGGTTCTAAACATAGACAGTAGGAAGAGTCAGTCATCTTGTACTTAAGTCGGCATTGTGCCTTTTGTATTTAATTCCGATGCAATATCTCTATTTCATCGTCAATAAGAAGGTCCAAGGGATACAGTAAACCTTAAGTGAAGCATCGCAATAATCTATAACTAGTGTCACAGGAATGGTTTAAAACATTGTCAGTTGGAAGAGACGGTCTTCATGCACTTAAGTCGGCATTGGGCCTTTAATATTTAATTCCGTTGCAGTTTCTGTGTTTCATCGTCAATAAGAAGGTCCAAGGGATACAGTAAACCTCAAGTGAAGCATCGGAATCCATAACTAGTGTCACAGGAATGATTCAAACATAGACAGTAGGAAGAGTTAGTCTTCTTGTACTTAAGTCGGCATTGTGCCTTTTATATTTAATTCCGATGCAATTTCTGTGTTTCATCGTCAATAAGAATGTCCAAGGGATACAGTAAACCTGAAGTGAAGCATCGGAATCTATAACCAATGTCACAGGAATGGTTCAAACATAGACAGTAAGATATGTCAGTCGCCTTGTACTTAAGTCGGCATTGTGCATTTTCTATTTAATTCCGATGCAATTTATGTGTTTCATCGTCAATAAGAAGGTCAGAGGGATACAGTAAACCTGAAGTGAAGCATCCGAATCTGTAACTAGTGTCACAGGAATGGTTCAAACATAGTCAGTAAAAAGAGTCAGTCTTCTTGTACTTAAGTCAGCATTGTGCCTTTTGTATTTAATTCCGATGCAATTTCTGTGTTTCATCGTCACTAAGAAGGTGCAAGGGATACAGTAAACCTGAAATGAAGCATCGTAATCTATAACTAGTGTCACAGGAATGGTTCAAAACATAGACAGTAGGAAGAGTCAGTCTTCTTGTACTTAAGTCGGCATTGTGCCTTTTGTATTTAATTCCGATGCAATTTCTGTGTTTCATCGTCAATAAGAAGGTCCAAGGGATACAGTAAACCTGAAGTGAAGCATCGGAATCTATAACTAATGTCACAGGAATGGTTCAAATCATAGACAGTAAGATATGTCAGTCGCCTTGTCCTTAAGTCGGCATTGTGCATTTTCTATTTAATTCCGATGCAATTTCTGTGTTTCATCGTCAATAACAAGGTCTAAGGGATACAGTAAACCTGGAGTGAAGCATCGGAATCTATAACTAGTGTCAATGGAATGGTTCAAAGCATAGACAGTAAGAAGAGTCAGTCTTCTTGTACTTAAGTCGGCATTGTGCCTTTAGTAATTAATTCCGATGCAATATCTGTGTTTCATCGTCAATAAGGTCAGAGGGATACAGTGAACCTGAAGTGAAGCATCGGAATCTATAGCTAGTGTCACAGGAATGGTTCAAAACATAATCAGTAAGAAGTGTCAGTCTTCTTGTCCTTAAGTCGGCATTGTGCCTTTTGTATTTAATTCCGACGCAATTTCTGTGTTTCATCGTCAATAAGAAGGTCCAAGGTATACAGTAAACCTGGAGTGAAGCATCGGAATCTATAACTAATGTCGCAGGAATGGTTCAAAACCTAGACAGTAAGAAGAGTCAGTCTTCTTGTACTTAAGTCTGCATTGTGCCTATTGTATTTAATTCCGATGCAATTTCTATGTTTCATCGTCAATAAGAAGGTCCAAGGGATACAGTAAACATGAAGTGAAGCATCGGAATCTATAACTAGTGTCACAGGAATTGTTCAAACATAGACAGTAGGAAGAGGCAGTCTTCTTGTACTTAAGTCGGCATTGTGCCTTTTGTATTTAATTCCGATGCAATTTCTGTGTTTCATCGTCAATAAGAAGATTTAAGGGATACAGTAAACCTGAAGTGAAGCATCAGAATCTATAACTAGGGTAACGCTAATTTTTCAAAACAAAGTCAGTAAGAAGAGTCAGTCTTCTTGTACTTATGTCGGCATTGTGCCCTTTATATTTAATTCCGATGCAATTTCTGTGTTTCATCGTCAATAAGAAGGTCCAAGGTATACAGTAAACCCGGAGTGTAGCATCGAAATCTATAACTAGTGTCACAGGAATGGTTCAAAGCATAGACAGTAGGAAGAGTCAGTCTTCTTGTAAGTCGGCATTGTGCCTTTTGTATTTAATTCCGATGCAATTTCTGTGTTTCATCGTCAATAAGAAGGTCCAAGGGACGCAGTATACCTGAAGTGAAGCATCGGAACCTATTACTAGTGTCACAGGAATGGTTCAAAACAAAGTCAGTTAGTAGAATTAGTTTTCTTGTCCTTATGTCGGCATTGTGCCTTTTGTATTTTATTCCGATGCAATTTCTGTGTTTCATCGTCAATAAGGAGGTCCAAGGGATACAGAAAACCTGAAGTGAAGCATCGGAATCTATAACTAGTGTCACAGGAATGGTTCAAAACATAGACAGTAGGAAGGGTCAGTAATCTTGTACTTAAGACGGCATTGTGCCTTTTGTATTTAATTCCGATGCAATTTCTGTATTTCATCGTCAATAAGATGGTCCAAGGGATACAGTGAACCTGAAGTGAAGCATCACAATCTATAACTAGTGTCACAGGAATGGTTTAAAACAAAGTCAGTAAGAAGAGTCAGTCTTCTTTTCCTTATGTCGGCATTGTGCCTTTTGCATTTAATTCCGATGCAATTTCTGTGCTTCATCGTCAATAACAAGGTCCAAGGGATACAATAAGCCTGGAGTGTAGCATCGGAATCTATAACTAGTGTCACAGGAATGGTTCAAATCATAGTTAGTAAAAAGAGTCAGTCTTCTTGTACTTAAGTCGGCATTGTGCCTTTTGTATTTAATTCCGATGCAATTTCTGTGTTTCATCTTCAATAACAAGGTCCAAGGGATACACTAAACCTGAAGTGAAGCATCGGAATCTATTACTAGTGTCACAGGAATGGTTCAAAACATAGAAAGTATGAAAAGTCAGTCGTCTTGTACTTAAGTTGGCATTGTGCATTTTCTATTTAATTCTGATGCAATTTCTGTGTTTCATCGTCAATAAGAAGGTCAGAGGGTTACAGTAAACCTGAAGTGAAGCATCCGAATCTATAAGTAGTGTCACAGGAATGGTTCAAAACATAGTCAGTAAGAAGAGTCAGTCTTCTTGTACTTAAGTCGGCATTGTGGCTTTTGTATTTAATTCCGATGCAATTTCTGTGTTTCATCGTCAATAAGAAGGTCAGAGGGATACTGTAAACCTGAAGTGAGCATCGGAATCTATAACTAGTGTCACAGGAATGGTTCAAAACATAGTCAGTTAGAAGAGTCAGTCTTTTTTTACTTAAGTCGGCATTGTGCCTTTTGTGTTTAATTCCGATGCAATTTCTGTGTTTCATCCTCAATAAGAAGGTCCAAGGGATACAGTAAACCTGAAGTGAAGCATCGGAATCTATAACTAGTGTCACAGGAATGGTTCTAAACATAGACAGTAGGAAGAGTCAGTCATCTTGTACTTAAGTCGGCATTGTGCCTTTTGTATTTAATTCCGATGCAATATCTCTATTTCATCGTCAATAAGAAGGTCCAAGGGATACAGTAAACCTTAAGTGAAGCATCGCAATAATCTATAACTAGTGTCACAGGAATGGTTTAAAACATTGTCAGTTGGAAGAGACGGTCTTCATGCACTTAAGTCGGCATTGGGCCTTTAATATTTAATTCCGTTGCTGTTTCTGTGTTTCATCGTCAATAAGAAGGTCCAAGGGATACAGTAAACCTCAAGTGAAGCATCGGAATCCATAACTAGTGTCACAGGAATGGTTCAAACATAGACAGTAGGAAGAGTTAGTCTTCTTGTACTTAAGTCGGCATTGTGCCTTTTATATTTTATTGCGATGCAATTTCTGTGTTTCATCGTCAATAAGAATGTCCAAGGGATACAGTAAACCTGAAGTGAAGCATCGGAATCTATAACCAATGTCACAGGAATGGTTCAAACATAGACAGTAAGATATGTCAGTCGCCTTGTACTTAAGTCGGCATTGTGCATTTTCTATTTAATTCCGATGCAATTTATGTGTTTCATCGTCAATAAGAAGGTCAGAGGGATACAGTAAACCTGAAGTGAAGCATCCGAATCTGTAACTAGTGTCACAGGAATGGTTCAAAACATAGTCAGTAAAAAGAGTCAGTCTTCTTGTACTTAAGTCAGCATTGTGCCTTTTGTATTTAATTCCGATGCAATTTCTGTGTTTCATCGTCACTAAGAAGGTGCAAGGGATACAGTAAACCTGAAATGAAGCATCGTAATCTATAACTAGTGTCACAGGAATGGTTCAAAACATAGACAGTAGGAAGAGTCAGTCTTCTTGTACTTAAGTCGGCATTGTGCCTTTTGTATTTAATTCCGATGCAATTTCTGTGTTTCATCGTCAATAAGAAGGTCCAAGGGATACAGTAAACCTGAAGTGAAGCATCGGAATCTATAACTAATGTCACAGGAATGGTTCAAATCATAGACAGTAAGATATGTCAGTCGCCTTGTACTTAAGTCGGCATTGTGCATTTTCTATTTAATTCCGATGCAATTTATGTGTTTCATCGTCAATAAGAAGGTCAGAGGGATACAGTAAACCTGAAGTGAATCATCGGAATCCATAACTAGTGTCACAGGAATGGTTCAAAACATAAACAGTAAGAAGAGTCAGTCTTCTTGCAATTAATTAGGCATTGTTCTTTTTCTATTTAATTCCGATGCAATATCTGTGTTTCATCGTCAATAACAAGGTCAAAGGGATACAGTAAACCTGGAGTGAACCATCGGAATCTATAACTATAGTCAATGGAATGGTTCAAATCATAGACAGTAAGAAGAGTCAGTCTTCTTTTCCTTATGTCGGCATTGTGCCTTTTGCATTTAATTCCGATGCAATTTCTGTATTTCATCGTCAATAAGAAGGTCCAAGGGATACAGTAAACCTGAAGTGAAGCATCGCAATAATCTATAACTAGTGTCACAGGAATGGTTCAAAACATTGTCAGTAGGAAGAGACGGTCTTCATGCACTTAAGTCGGCATTGGGCCTTTTATATTTAATTCCGTTGAAATTTCTGTGTTTCCTCGTCAATAAGAAGGTTTAAGGGATACAGTAAACCTCAAGTGAAGCATCGGAATCTATAACTAGTGTCACAGGAATGGTTCAAAGCATAGACAGTAGGAAGAGTCAGTCTTCTTGTACGTAAGTCGGCATTGTGCCTTTTGTATTTAATTCCGATGCAATTTCTGATTTTCATCGTCAATAAGAAGGTCCAAGGGATACAGTAAACCTGAAGTGAAGCATCGGAATCTATAACTAATGTCACAGGAATGGTTCAAAACATAGACAGTAAGATATGTCAGTCGCCTTGTACTTAAGTCGGCATTGTGCATTTTCTATTTAATTCCGACGCAATTTATGTGTTTCATCGTCAATAAGAAGGTCAGAGGGATACAGTAAACCTGAAGTGAAGCATGGAAATCTATAACTAGTGTCACAGGAATGATCAAATCATAGACAGTAAGAAGTGTCAGTCTTCTTGTACTTAAGTCGGCATTGTTCCTTTTCTATTTAATTCCGATGCAATATCTGTGTTTCATCGTCAATAAGAAGGTCCAAGGGATACAGTAAACCTGAAGTGAAGCATCGGAATCTATAACTAGTGTCACAGGAATGGTTCTAACCATAGTCAGTAAGAAGCGTTAGTCTTCTTGTACTTAAGTCGGCATTGTGCCTTTTCTATTTAATTCTGATGCAATGTCTGAGTTTCATCGTCAATAAGAAGGTCCAAGGGATACAGTAAACCTGTAGTGAAGCATCGGAATCTATAACTAGTGTCACAGGAATGGTTCAAAACATAAACAGTAAGGAGAGTCAGTCTTCTTGCAATTAATTAGGCATTATTTCTTTTCTATTTAATTCCGATGTAATATCTGTGTTTCATCGTCAATAAGAAGGTCCAAGGGAAACAGTAAACCTGGAGTGAAGCAGCGGAATCTATAACTAGAGTCACAGTAATGGTTCAAAACATAGACTGTAAGAAGAGGCCGTCTTCTTGTACTGTAGTCGGGATTGTGCCTTTTGTATTTAATTCCGATGCAATTTCCGCGTTTCATCTCCAATAAGAAGGTCCAACGGATACAGTAAACCTGGAGTGAAGCATCGGAATCTATAACTAGTGTCACAGGAATGGTTCAAATCATAGACAGTAATAAGAGTCAGTCTTCTTGTACTTAATTCTGCATTGTGCCTTTTGTATTTAATTCCGATGCAATTTCTGTGTTTCATCGACAATACGAAGGTCCAAGGGATACAGTAAACCTGAAGTGAAGCATCGGAAATTATAACTAGTGTCACAGGAATGGTTCAAAACATAGTCAGTAAGAAGAGTCAGTCTTCTTGTACTTAAGTCGGCATTGTGCCTTTTGTATTTAATTCCGATGCAATTTCTGTGTTTCATCGTCAATAAGAAGGTCAGAGGGATACTGTAAACCTGAAGTGAGCATCCGAATCTATAACTAGTGTCACAGGAATGGTTCAAAACATAGTCAGTAAGAAGAGTCAGTCTTCTTGTACTTAAGTCGGCATTGTGCATTTTCTATTTAATTCCGATGCAATTTATGTGTTTCATCGTCAATAAGAAGGTCAGAGGGATACAGTAAACCTGAAGTGAAGCATCGAAATCTATAACTAGTGTCACAGGAATGGTCAAATCATAGACAGTAGCGAGAGTCCGTCTTCTCGTACTTGAGTCGGCATTGTGCATTTTGTATTTAATTTTGATGCAATTTCTGTGTTTCATCGTCAATATGAAGGTCAGAGGGATACAGTAAACTTGAAGTGAGCATCGGAATCTATAACTAGTGTCACAGGAATGGTTCAAAACATAGACAGTAAGAAGTGTCAGTCTTCTTGTACTTAAGTCGGCATTGTTCCTTTTCTATTTAATTCCGATGCAATATCTGTGTTTCATCGTCAATAAGACGGTCCAAGGATACAGTAAACCTGAAGTGAAGCATCGGAATCTATAACTAGTGTCACAGGATTGGTTCAAAATATAGACAGTAAGAAGAGTCAGTCTTCTTGTACTTAAGTCGGCATTGTGCCTTTTATATTTAATTCCGATGCAATTTCTGTGTTTCATCGGCAATAAGGTCAGAGGGATACAGTTAACCTGAAGTGAAGCAACGGAATCTATAACTAGTGTCACAGGAATGGTTCAAAACATAGACAGTAGGAAGAGTCAGTCTTCTTGTACTTAAGTCGGCATTGTGCCTTTTGTATTTAATTCCGATGCCATTTCTGTGTTTCATCAACAACTAGAAGGTCAGAGGGATACAGTAAAATTGAAGTGAAGCATCGGAATCCAAAACTAGTGTCACAGGGGTGATTCAAAACATAGACAGTAGGAAGAGTCAGTCGTCTTGTACTTAAGTCGGCATTGTGCCTTTTCTATTTAATTCCGATGCAATTTCTGTGTTTCATCGGCAATAAGAAGGTCAGAGGGATACAATAAACCTGAAGTGAAGCATCAAAATCTATAACTAGTGTCACAGTAAGAACAGTCAGTATTCTTGTCCTTAAGTCGGCATTGTGCCTTTTGTATTTAATTCCGATGCAATTTCTGTGTTTCATCGTCAATAAGAAGGTCAGAGGGATACAGTAAACCTGAAGTGAAGCATCGGAATCTATAACTAGTGCCACAGGAATTGTTCAAAGCATTGACAGTAAGAAGAGTCAGTCTTCTTGTACTGAAGTCGGCATTGTGCTTTTTGAATTGAATTCCGATGCAATTTCTGTGCTTCATTGTCAATATGAAGGTCAGAGGGATACAGTAAACCCGAAGTGAAGCATCGGAATCTATAGCTAGTGTCACAGGAATGGTTCAAACAAAGTCAGTAAGAAGAGTCAGTCTTCTTGTCCTTAAGTCGGCATTGTGCCTTTTGTATTTAATTCCGATGCAATTTCTGTGTTTCATCGTCAATAAGAAGCTCCAAGGGATACAGCAAACCTGGAGTGAAGCATCGGAATCTATAACTAGTGTGACAGGAATGGTTCAAAACATAGACAGTAGGATGAGTCAGTCTTCATGTACTTAAGTCGGCATTGGGCATTTTGTATTTAATTCCGATGCATTTTCTGTGTTTCAACGTCAGTAAGAAGGTCCAAGGGAAACAGTAAACCTGAAGTGAAGCATCGGATTCCATAACTACTGTCACAGGAATGGTTCAAATCATAGACAATAGGAAGAGTCAGTCTTCTTGTACTTAAGTCGGCATTGTGCCTTTTGTATTTAATTTCGATGCAATTTCTGTGTTTCATCGTCAATAGGAAGGTCCAATGGATACAGTAAACCTGAAGTGAAGCATTGGAAACTATAACTAGTGTCACAGGAATGGTTCAAAACATAGACAATAGGAAGAGTCAGTCTTCTTGTACTTAAGTCGGCATTGTGCATTTTGTATTTAATTCCTATGCAATTTCTGTGTTTCATCGTCAATAAGAATGTCCAAGGGATACAGTAAACCTGAAGTGAAGAATTGAAAACTATAACTAGTGTCACAGGAATGGTTGAAAACATAGACAGTAAGAAGAGTCAGTCTTCTTGTACTTAAGTCTGCATTGTGACATTTGTATTTAAATCCGATGCAATTTCTGTGTTTCATCGTCAATAAGAAGGTCCAAGAGACACAGTAAACCTGAAGTGAAGCTTCGGAATTTATAACTAGTAACACAGGAATGGTTCAAAACATAGACAGTAAGAAGAAACAGTCTTCTTGTACTTAAGCCGGCATTGTGCCTTTTGTATTTAATTCCGATGCAATTTCTGTGTTTCATCGTCAATAAGAAGGTCAGTGGGATACAGTAAACCTGAAGTGAAGCATGGAAATCTATAACTAGTGTCACAAGAGTGGTTCAAAACATAGTCAGTAAGAAGAGTCAGTCTTCTTGTACTTAAGTCGGCATTGTGCCTTTTGTATTTAATTCCGATGCAATTTCTGTGTTTCACCGTCAATAAGAAGGTCCAAGGGATACAGTAAACCTGAAGTGAAGCATCGGAATCTATAAGTAATGTCACAGGAATCGTTCAAAACATAGACAGTAAGATATGTCAGTCGCCATGTACTTAAGTCGGCATTGTGCATTTTCTATTTAATTCCGATGCAATTTCTGTGTTTCATCGCCAATAAGAAGGCCAGAGCGATACAGTAAACCTGAAGTGAAGCATCCGAATCTATAACTAGTGTCACAGGAATGGTTCAAAAAATAGACAGTAAGAAGGGTCAGTCTTCTTGTACTTGAGTCGGCATTGTGCCCTTTGTATTTATTTCCGATGCAATATCTGTGTTTCATCGTCAATAAGAAGGTCCAAGGGACACAGTAAAACTGAAGTCAAGCATCGGAATCTATAACTAGTGTCACAGGAACGTTTCAAAACATAGCCAGTATGAAGAGTCAGTCTTCTTGTACTTAAGTAGGCATTGTGCCTTTTGTATTTAATTCCGATGAAATTTCTGTGTTTCATCGTTAATAAGAACGTCCAAGGGATACAGTAAACCTGAAGTGAAGCATCGGGATCTATAACCAGAGTCACGGGAATGGTTCAAACATAGTCAGTAAGACGAGTCAGTCTTCTTGTACTTAAGTCGGCATTGTGCCCTTTGTATTTAATTCCGATGCAATTTCTGTGTTTCATCATCAATATGAAGGTCCAAGGGATATAGTAAACCTGAAGTGAAGCATCGGAATCTATAACTAGTGTCACAGGAATGGTTCAGACCATAGACAGTAAGAAAAGTCAGTCGTCTTGTACTTAAGTCGGCATTGTGCCTTTTCTATTTAATTCGGATGCAATTTCTGTGTTTCATAGTGAATAAGAAGGTCAGAGGGATACAGTAAACCTGAAGTGAAGCATCCGAATCTAAAAGTCGTCTCACAGGAAAGGTTCAAAACATAGACAGTAAGAAGTGTCAGCCTTATTGTACTTAAGTCGGCATTGTGCCTTTTGTGTTTGATTCCGATGCAATCTCTGTGGTTCATCGTCAATAAGAAGGTCCAAGGCATACAGTAAACCTGAAGTGAAGCATCGGAATCTATAACTAGTGTCACAGGAATGGTTCAAAACATAGACAGTAAGAAGAGTCAGCCTTCTTGTACTTAAGTCGGCATTGTGCCTTTTGTATTTAATTCCGATGCTATTTCTGTGTTTCATCGTCAATACGTAGGTCCAAGGGATAGAGTAAACCTCAAGTGAAGCATCGGAATATATAACTAGTGTCACAGGAATGGTTCAAATCATAGTCAGTAGGAAAAGTCGGTCTTCATGTATTTAAGTCGGCATTGGGCCTTTTGTATTTAGTTCCGATGCCATTTCTGTGTTTCATCAACAATAAGAAGGTCAGAAGGATACAGTAAACCTGAAGTGAAGCATCGGAATCTATAACTAGTGTGACAGGATTGGTTCAAAATATAGACAGTAAGAAGAGTCAGTCTTCTTGTACTTAAGTCGGCATTGTGCCTTTTATATTTAATTCCGATGCAATTTCTGTGTTTCATCGGCAATAAGGTCAGAGGGATACAGTTAACCTGAAGTGAAGCAACGGAATCTATAACTAGTGTCACAGGAATGGATCAAAACATAGACAGTAGGAAGAGTCACTCTTCTTGTACTTAACTCGGCATTGTGCATTTTGTATTTAATTCCGATGCCATTTCTGTGTTTCATCAACAATTAGAAGGTCAGAGGGATACAGTAAACCTGAAGTGAAGCATCGGAGTCCAAAACTAGTGCCACAGGGATGGTTCAAACATAGACAGTAGGAAGAGTCAGTCCTCTTGTACTTAAGTCGGCATTGTGCTTTTGTACTTAATTCCGATGCAATTTCTGTGTTTCATCGTCAATAAGAAGGTAAAAGGTATACAGTAAACATGAAGTGAAGCATCGCAATCTATAACAAGTGTCACAGGAATAGTTCAAAACATAGTCAGTAAGAACAGTCAGTCTTCTTCTACTTAAGTCGGCATTGTGCCTTTTCTATTTAATTCCGATGCAATTTCTGTGTTTCATCGTCAATAAGAAGGTCCAAGGGATACAGTAAACCTGGAGTGAAGCATCGGAATCTATAACTAGTGTCACAGGAATGGATCAAAACATAGGGAGTAAGAAGAGTCAGTCTTCTTGTACTTATGTCGGCATTGTGCCTTTTCTATTTAATTCCGATGCAATTTCTCTGTTTCATCGGCAATAAGAAGGTCAGAGGGATACAATAAACCTGAAGTGAAGCATCGGAATCTGTAACTAGTGTCACAGGAATGGTTCAAATCATAGTCAGTAGGAAAAGTCGGTCTTCATGTATTTATGTCGGCATTGGGCCTTTTGTATTAAATTCCGATGCATTTTCTGTGTTTCAACGTCAGTAAGAAGGTCCAAGGGAAACAGTAAACCTGAAGTGAAGCATCGGATTCCATAACTACTGTCACAGGAATGGTTCAAATCATAGACAATAGGAAGAGTCAGTCTTCTTGTACTTAAGTCGGCATTGTGCCTTTTGTATTTAATTCCGATGCAATTTCTGTGTTTCATCGTCAATAAGAAGGTCCAATGGATACAGTAAACCTGAAGTGAAGCATTGGAAACTATAACTAGTGTCACAGGAATGGTTCAAAACATAGACAGTAGGAAGAGTCAGTCTTCTTGTACTTAAGTCTGCATTGTGACATTTGTATTTAAATCCGATGGGATTTCTGTGTTTCATCGTCAATTAGACGGTCCAAGAAACACAGTAAACCTGAAGTGAAGCATCGGAATTTATAACTAGTGTCACAGGAATGGTTCAAAACATTGACAGTAAGAAGAAACAGTCTTCTTGTACTTAAGCCGGCATTGTGTCTTTTGTATTTAATTCCGATGCAATTTTTGTGTCTCATCGTCAATAAGAAGGTCAGTGGGATACAGTAAACCTGAAGTGAAGCATGGAAATTTATAACTAGTGTCACAAGTATGGTTCAAAACATAGTCAGTAAGAAGAGTTAGTCTTCTTGTACTTAAGTCGGCATTGTGCCTTTTGTATTTAATTCCGATGCAATTACTGTGTTTCATCGTCAATAGGAGGTCCAAGGGATACAGTAAACCTGAAGTGAAGCATCGGAATCTATAAGTAATGTCACAGGAAACGTTCAAAACATAGCCAGTAAGATATGTCAGTCGCCTTGTACTTAAGTCGGCATTGTGCATTTTCTATTTAATTCCGATGCAATTTCTGTGTTTCATCGCCAATAAGAAGGCCAGAAGGATACAGTAAACCTGAAGTGAAGCATCCGAATCTATAACTAGTGTCACAGGAATGGTTCAAAACATAGACAGTAAGAAGGGTCAGTCTTCTTGTACTTAAGTCGGCATTGTGCCCTTTGTATTTATTTCCGATGCAATATCTGTGTTTCATCGTCAATAAGAAGGTCCTAGGGACACAGTAAAACTGAAGTCAAGCATCGGAATCTATAACTAGTGTCACAGGAATGTTTCAAAACATAGCCAGTATGAAGAGTCAGTCTTCTTGTACTTAAGTAGGCATTGTGCCTTTTGTATTTAATTCCGATGCAATTTCTGTGTTTCATCCTCAATAAGAAAGTCAGTGGGATACAGTAAACCCTGAAGTGAAGCATCGGGATCTATAACCAGAGTCACGGGAATGGTTCAAACATAGTCAGTAAGAATAGTCAGTCTTCTTGTACTTAAGTCGGCATTGTGCCTTTTGTATTTAATTCCGATGCAATTTCTGTGTTTCATCATCAATAAGAAGGTCCAAGGGATACAGTAAACCTGAAGTGAAGAATCGGAATCTATAACTAGTGTCACAGGAATGGTTCAGAATATAGACAGTAAGAAAAGTCAGTCGTCTTGTACTTAAGTCGGCATTGTGCCTTTTCTATTTAATTCGGATGCAATTTCTGTGTTTCATAGTGAATAAGAAGGTCAGAGGGATACAGTAAACCTGAAGTGAAGCATCCGAATCTATAACTAGTGTCACAGGAGAGATTCAAAACATAGACAGTAAGAAGAGTCATTCTTCTTGTACTTAAGTCGGCATTGTGCCTTTTTTATTTAATTCCGATGCAATTTCTGTGTTTCATCGTCAATAAGTAGGTCCAAATGATACAGTAAAACTCAAGTGAAGCATCGGAATCTATAACTAGTGTCACTGGAATGGTTCAAAGTATAGACAGTAAGAAGAGTCAGTCTTCTTGTACTTAAGTCGGCATTGTGCCTTTTGTATTTAATTCCGATGCAATTTCTGTGTTTCATCGTCATTACGTAGGTCCAAGGGATACAGTAAACCTCAAGTGAAGCATCGGAATCTATAACTAGTGTCACAGGAATGGTTCAAAACATAGTCAGTAGGAAAAGTCGGTTTTCATGTAGTTAAGTCGGCATTGGGCCTTTTGTATTTAATTCCGATGCATTTTCTGTGTTTCAACGTCAATAAGAAGTTCCAAGGGAAACAGCAAACCTGAAGTGAAGCATCGGAATCCATAACTACTGTCACAGGAATGGTTCAAATCGTAGACAGTAGGAAGAGTCAGTCCTCTTGTACTTAGGTCGGCATTGTGCCTTTTGTATTTAATTCCGATGCAATTTCTGTGTTTCATCGTCAAAAAGAAGGTCCAAGGGATACAGTAAACCTGAAGTGAAGCATTGGAAACTATAACTAGTGTCACAGGAATGGTTCAAAACATAGACAGTAAGAAGAGTCAGTCTTCTTGTACTTAAGTCGGCATTGTGCCTTTTGTATTTAATTCATATGCAATTTCTGTGTTTCATCGTCAATAAGAATGTCCAAGGGATACGGTAAACCTGAAGTGAAGAATCGAAAACTATAACTAGTGTCACAGGAATGGTTCAAAACATAGACAGTAAGAAGAGTCAGTCTTCTTGTACTTAAGTCTGCATTGTGAATTTGTATTTAAATCCGATGGGATTTCTGTGTTTCATCATCAATAAGAAGGTCCAAGGGACACAGTAAACCTGAAGTGAAGCATCGGAATTTATAACTAGTGTCACAGGAATGGTTCAAAACATAGACAGTAATAAGAAACAGTCTTCTTGTACTTAAGCCGGCATTGTGCCTTTTGTATTTAATTCCGATGCAATTTCTGTGTTTCATCGTCAATAAGAAGGTCAGTGGGATACAGTAAACCTGAAGTGAAGCATGGAAATCTATAACTAGTGTCACAGGAATGGTTCAAAGCATAGTCAGTAAGAAGAGTCTGTCTTCTTGTACTTAAGTCGGCATTGTGCCTTTTGTATTTAATTCCGATGCAATTTCTGTGTTTCATCGTCAATAAGTAGGTCCAAGGGATACAGTAAACCTGAAGTGAAGCATCGGAATCTATAAGTAATGTCACAGGAATGGTTCAAACCATAGACAGTAAGATATGTCATTCGCCTTGTACTTAAGTCGGCATTGTGCATTTTCTATTTAATTCCGATGCAATTTCTGTGTTTCATCGTCAATAAGAAGGCCAGAGGGATACAGTTAACCTGAAGTGAAGCATCCGAATCTATAACTAGTGTCACAGGAATGGTTCAAAACATAGACAGTAAGAAGGGTCAGTCTTCTTGTACTTAAGTCGGCATTGTGCATTTTGTATTTAATTCCGATGCAATTTTGTGTTTCATCGTCAATAAGAAGGTCCAAGGGATACAAAAAACCTGAAGTGAAGCATCGGAATCTATAACTAGTGTCACAGGAATGGTTCAAAACATAGACAGTAAGAAAAGTCAGTCGTCTTGTACATAAGTCGGCATTGTACCTTTTCTATTTAATTCCGATGCAATTTCTGTGTTTCATCGAGAATAAGCAGGTCAGAGAGATACAGTAAACCTGAAGTGAAGCGTCCGAATCTATAACTAGTGTCACAGGAATGATTCAAAACATAGTCAGTAAAAAGGGTCAGTCTTCTTGTACTTAAGTCGGCATTGTGCCTTTTGTGTTTAATTCCAATGCAATTTCTGTGTTTCATCGTCAATAAGAAGGTCCAAGAGATACAGTAAACCTGAATTGAAGCATCGGAATCAATAACTAGTGTCACAGGAATGGTTCAAAGCAGAGACAGTAAGATGAGTCAGTCTTCTTGTACGTAGTCGGCATTATGCCTTTTGTATTCTATTCCGATGCAATTTCTGTGTTTCATCGTCAATATGAAGATCAAAGGGATACAGTAAACCTGAAGTGAAGCATCGGAATCTATAACTAGTGTCACAGGAATGGTTCAAAACATAGACAGTAGGAAGAGTCAGTCTTCTTGTACTTAAGTCGGCATTGTGCCTTTTGTATTTAATACCGATGCAATATCTGTGTATCATCGTCAATAAGAAGGTCCAAGGGATACAGTAAACCTGAAGTGAAGCATCGGAATCTATAACTAGTGTCACAGGAATGGTTCAAAATATAGACAGTAAGAAGAGTCAGTCCTCTTGTACTTAATTCGGCATGGTGCCTTTTGTATTTAATTCCGATGCAATTTCTGTGTTTCATCGTCAATAAGAAGGTCCAAGGGATACAGTAAACCTGAAGTGAAGCATCGGAATTATGAACTGGTCTCACAGGAATGGATCAAAACATAGACAGTAAGATGAGCCAGTCTTCTTGTATTTAGGTCTTCATTGAGACTTATGTATTTAATTCCGATGAAATTTCTGTGTTTCATCGTCAATAAGAAGGTCCAAGGGAAACAGTAAAACTGAAGTGAAGCTTCTGAATCTAAAAGTCGTCTCACAGGAAAGGTTCAAAACATAGACCGTAAGAAGTGTCAGCCTTATTGTACTTAAGTCGGCATTGTGCCTTTTGTGTTTGATTCTGATGCAATCTCTGTGTTTCATCGTGAATACGAAGGTCCAAGGGGTACAGTAAACCTGAGGTGAAGTATGGCAATCTAAAACTGGTCTCACAGGAGAGATTCAAAACATAGACAGTAAGAAGAGTCAGTCTTCTTTTACTTAAGTCGGCATTGTGCCTTTTGTATTTAATTCCGATGCAATTTTGTGTTTCATCGTCAATAAGAAGGTCAGAGGGATACAGTAAACCTGAAGTGAAGCATCGGAATCTATAACTAGTGTCACAGGAATGGTTCTAATCACAGTCAGTAAGAAGAGTCATTCTTTTTGTACTTAAGTCGGCATTGTTCCTTTTGTGTTTAATTCCGATGCAATTTCTGTGTTTCTTCGTCAATAAGAAGGTCCAAGAGATACAGTAAACCAGAAGTGAAGCATCGGAATATATAACTAGTGTCACAGGAATGGTTCAAATCATAGCCAGTAAGAAGAGTCAGCCATCTTGTTCTTAAGTAGGCATTGCGGCATTTCTATTCAATTCCGTTGCAATTCGTGTGTTTTATCGTCAATAAGAAGGTCAGAGGGATACAGTAAACCTGAAGTGAAGCATCGGGATCTATAACTAGATTCACGGGAATGGTTCAAACATAGTCAGTAAGAAGAGTCAGTCTACTTGTACTTAAGTCGGCATTGTGCCTTTTGTACTAATTCCGATGCAATTTCTGTGTTTCATCGTCAATAAGAAGGTCAGAGGGATACAGTAAACCTGAAGTGAAGCATCGGAATCTATAACTAGCGTCACAGGAATGGTTCTAATCATAGTCAGTAAGAAGAGTCAGTCCTTTTGTACTTAAGTCGGCATTGTGCCTTTTGTGTTTAATTCCGATGCAATTTCTGTGTTTCATCGTCAATAAGAAGGTCCAAGAGATACAGTAAACCTGAAGTGAAACATCGGAATCTATAACTAGTGACACAGGAATGGTTCAAAACATAGACAGTAAGATGTGTCAGTCTTCTTGTACTTAAGTAGGCTTATTGCCTTTTGTATTTAATTCCGATGCAATTTCTGTGTTTCATCGTCAATAAGAAGGTCCAAGGGATACAGTAAACCTGACGTGAAGCATCGGAATTATAAACTGGTCTCACAGGAATGGTTCAAAACATAGACAGTAAGATGAGTCAGTCTTCTTGTATTTTGGCCTGCATTGTGACTTATGTATTTAATTCCGATGCAATTTCTCTGTTTCATCGTCAATAAGAAGGTCCAAGGGAAACAGTAAACCTGAAGTGAAGCATCGGAATCTAAAAGTCGTCTCACAGGAAAGGTTCAAAACGTAGACAGTAAGAAGTGTCAGCCTTATTGTACTTAAGTCAGCATTGTGCCTTTTGTGTTTGATTCCGATGCAATTTCTGTGTTTCATCGTGTATACGAAGGTCCAAGTGGTACAGTAATCCTGAGGTGAAGGATCGGAATTTAAAACTGGTCTCACAGGAGAGATTCAAAATATAGACAGTAAGAAGGGTCAGTCTTCTTGTACTTAAGTCGGCATTGTGCCTTTTGTATTTAATTCCGATGTAATTTATGTGTTTCATCGTCAATAAGAAGGTCAGAGGGATACAGTAAACCTGAAGTGAAGCATCGGAATCTATAACTAGTGTCACAGGAATGGTTCTAATCATAGTCAGTAAGGAGAGTCAGTCTCTTTGTACTTAAGTCGGGATTGTGCCTTTTGTGTTTAATTCCGATGCAATTTCTGTGTTTCTTCGTCAATAAGAAGGTCCACGAGATACAGTAAACCTGATGTGAAGCATCGGAATCTATAGCTAGTGTCACAGGAATGGTTCAATACATAGCCAGTAAGGAGAGTCCATCATCTTGTACTTAAGTAGGCATTGTGGCGTTTCTAATTAATTCCGTTGGAGTTACTGTGTTTCATTGTCAATAAGAAGGTCAGAGGGATACAGTAAACCTGAAGTGAAGCATCGTGATCTATAACTAGAGTCAAGGGAATGGTTCAAAACATAGTCAGTAAGAAGAGTCAGTCTTCTTGTACTTAAGTCGGCATTGTGCCTTTTGTATTTAATTCCGATGCAATTTCTGTGTTTCTTCGTCAATAAGAAGGTCCAAGGGATACAGTAAACCTGAAGTGAAGCATCGGAATCTATAACTAGTGTCACAGGAATGGTTCAAAGCATAGACAGTAAGAAAAGTCAGTCGTCTTGTACTTAAGTCGGCATTGTGCCTTTTCTATTTAATTCCGATGCAATTTCTGTGTTACATCGTGAATAAGAAGGTCAGAGGGATACAGTAAACCTGAAGTGAAGCTTCCGAATCTATAACTGTTGTCACAGGAATGGTTCAAAACATAGTCAGTAAAAAGAATCAGTCTTCTTGTACTTGAGTCGGATTGTGCCTTTTGTATTTAATTCCGATGCAATTTCTGTGTTTCATCAACAAAAACAAGGTCAGAGGGATACAGTAAACCTGAAGTGAAGCATCGGAATCCAAAACTAGTGTCACAGGAATGGTTCAAAACATAGACAGTAGGAATACTCAGTCTTCTTGTACTTAAGTCGATATTGCGCCTTTTGTATTTAATTCCGATGCAATTTCTGTGTTTCATCGTCAATAAGAAGGTCCAAGGTATACAGTAAACCTGAAGTGAAGCATCGCAATCTATAACTAGTGTCACAGGAATAGTTCAAAACGTAGTCAGTAAGAAGAGTCAGTCGTCTGGTACTTAAGTCGGCATTGTGCCTTTTCTATTTAATTCCGATGCTATTTCTGTGTTTCATCGTCAATAAGAAGGTTCAAGGGATACAGTAAACCTGGAGTGAAGCATCGGAATCTATAACTAGTGTCACAGGAATGGTTCAAAGCATAGGCAGTAAGGAGAGTCAGTCTTCTTGTACTTATGTCGGCATTGTGCCTCTTGTATTTAATTCCGATGCAATTACTGTGTTTCATCGTCAATAAGAAGGTCTAAGGAATACAGTAAACCTAAAGTGAAGCATCGGAATCTATAACTACTGTCACAGGAACGGTCAAACATAGACAGTAAGAAGAGTCAGCCTTCTTGTACTTAAGTCGGTATTGTGCCTTTTGTATTTATTTCTGATGCAATTTCTGTGTTTCATCGTCAATAAGAAGGTCAGAGGGATACAGTAAACCTCAAGTGTAGCATCGGAATCTATAACTAGTGTCACAGGAATGGTTCAAAGCATAGACAGTAAGATGAGTCAGTCTTCTTGTACTTAAGTCGGCATTGTGCCTTTTGTATTTAATTCCGATGCAATTTCTGTGTTTCATCGTCAATAAGAGGATCAGAGGGATACAGTAAACCTGAAGTGAATCATCGGAATCTATAACTAGTGTCACAGGAATGGTTCAAAACATAGACAGTAAGATGAGTCAGTCTTCTTGTACTTAAGTCGGCTTATTGCCTTTTGTATTTAATTCCGATGCAATTTCTGTGTTTCATCGTCAATAAGAAGGTACAAGGGATACAGTAAACCTGAAGTGAAGCATCGTAATTATAAACTGGTCTCACAGGAATGGTTCAGAACATAGACAGTAAGATGAGTCAGTCTTCTTGTATTTTGGCCTTCATTTTGACTTATGTATTTAATTCCGATGCAATTTCTCTGTTTCATCGTCAATAAGAAGGTCCAAGCGAAACAGTAAACCTGAAGTGAAGCATCGGAATCTACAAGTCGTCTCACAGGAAAGGTTCAAAACATAGACAGTAAGAAGTGTCAGCCTTATTGTACTTAAGTCAGCATTGTGCCTTTTGTGTTTGATTCCGATGCATTTTCTGTGTTTCATCGTGAATACGAAGGTCCAAGGGGTACAGTAAACTTGAGGTGAAGTATCGGAATTTAAAACTGGTCTCACAGGAGAGATTCAAAACATAGACAGTAAGAAGGGTCAGTCTTCTTGTACTTAAGTCGGCATTGTGATTTTTGTATTTAATTCCGATGCAATTTCTGTGTTTCATCGTCAATAAGAGGATCAGAGGGATACAGTAAACCTGAAGTGAAGCATCGGAATCTATAACTAGTGTCACAGGAATGGTTCAAAACATAGACAGTAGGAAGAGTTAGTCTTCTTGTACTTAAGTCGGCATTGTGCCTTTTGTATATAATTCCGATGCAATTTCTGTGTTTCATCGTCAATAAGAAGGTCAGAGGGATATAGTAAACCTGAAGTGAAGCATCGGAATCTATAACTAGTGTCACAGGAATGGTTCTAATCATAGTCAGTAAGAAGAGTCAGTCCTTTTGTACTTAAGTCGGCATTGTGCCTTTTGTGTTTAATTCCGATGCAATTTCTGCGTTTCATCGTCAATAAGAAGGTCCAAGAGATACAGTAAACCTGAAGTGAAGCATCGGAATCTATAACTAGTGACACAGGAATGGTTCAAAACATAGACAGTAAGATGAGTCAGTCTTCTTGTACTTAAGTCGGCTTATTGCCTTTTGTATTTAATTCTGATGCAATTTCTGTGTTTCATTGTCAATAAGAAGGTCCAAGGGATACAGTAAACCTGAAGTGAAGCATCGGAATTATAAACTGGTCTCACAGGAATGGTTCAAAACATAGACAGTAAGAAGGGTCAGTCTTCTTGTACTTAAGTCGCCATTGTGCCTTTTGTATTTAATTCCGATGCAATTTCTGTGTTTCTTCGTCAATAAGAGGATCAGGGGGATACAGTAAACCTGAAGTGAAGCATCGGAATCTATAACTAGTGTCACCGGAATGGTTCAAAGCATAGACAGTAGGCAGAGTCAGTCTTCTTGTACTTATGTCGGCATTGTGCCTTTTGTATTTAATTCCGATGCAATTACTGTGTTTCATCGTCAATACGAAGGTCCAAGGGATACAGTAAACCTGAAGTGAAGCATCGGAATCTATAACTAGTGTCACAGGAATGGTTCAAACATAGACAGGAAGAAGAGTCAGCCTTCTTGTACTTAAGTCGGCATTGTGCCTTTTGTATTTAATTCCGATGCAATTTCTGTGTTTCATCGTCAATAAGGGGATCAGAGGGATACAGTAAACCTGAAGTGAAGCATCGGAATCTATAACTAGTGTCACAGGAATGGTTCAAAACAGTGACAGTAAGATGAGTCAGTCTTCTTGTACTTAAGTCGGCTTATTGCCTTTTGTATTTAATTCCGATGCAATTTCTGCGTTTCATCGTCAATAAGAAGGTCCAAGGGATACAGTAAACCTGAAGTGAAGCATCGGAATTATAAACGGGTCTCACAGGAATGGTTCAAAACATAGACAGTAAGATGAGTCAGTCTTCTTGTATTTTGGCCTTCATTGTGACTTATGTATTTAATTCCGATGCAATTTCTCTGTTTCATCGACAATAAGAAGGTCCAAGGGACACAGGAAACCTGAAGTGAAGCATCGGAATCTAAAAGTCGTCTCCCAGGAAAGGTTCAAAACATAGACAGTAAGAAGTGTCAGCCTTATTGTACTTAAGTCAGCATTGTGCCTTTTGTGTTTGATTCCGATGCAATTTCTGTGTTTCATCGTGAATACGATGGTCCAAGGGGTACAGTAAACCTGAGGTGAAGTATCGGAATCTAAAACTGGTCTCACAGGAGAGATTCAAAACATAGACAGTAAGAAGGGTCAGTCTTCTTGTACTTAAGTCGGCATTGTGCATTTTGTATTTAATTCCGACGTAATTCATGTGTTTCATCGTCAATAAGAAGGTCAGAGGGATACAGTAAACCTGAAGTGAAGCATCGGAATCAATAACTAATGTCAGAGGAATGGTTCTAATCATAGTCAGTAACGAGAGTCAGTCTCTTTGTACTTAAGTCGGCATTGTGCCTTTCCTATTTAATTCCGATGCAATTTCTGTGTTACATCGTGAATAAGAAGGTCAGAGGGATACAGTAAACATGTGGTGAAGCATCCGAATCTATAACTGTTGTCACAGGAATGGTTCAAATCATAGTCAGTAAAAAGAATCAGTCTTCTTGTACTTAAGTCGGATTGTGCCTTTTGTATTTAATTCCGATGCAATTTCTGTGTTTCATCGTCAATAAGGAGGTCCAAGGGATACAGTAAACCTGAAGCGAAGCATCGGAATCTATAACTAGTGTCACAGGAATGGTTCAAAACATAGTCAGTAAGAACAGTCAGTCTTCTTGCCCTTAAGACGGCATTGTGCCTTTTGTATTTAATTCCGATGCAATTTCTGTGTTTCATCGTCAATAAGAAGGTCCAAGGGATACAGTAAACCTGGAGTGTAGCATCGGAATCTATAACTAGTGTCACAGGAATGGTTCAAACATAGGCAGTAGGAAGAGTCAGTCTTCTTGTACTGAAGTCGGCATTGTGCCTTTTGTATTTAATTCCGATGCAATTTCTGTGTTTCATCAATAAAAACAAGGTCAGAGGGATGCAGTAAACCTGAAGTGAAGCATCGGAATCCAAAACTAGTGTCACAGGAATGGTTCAAAACATAGACAGTAGGAATAGTCAGTCTTCTTGTACTTAAGTCGATATTGTGCCTTTTGTATTTAAATCCGATGCAATTTCTGTGTTTCATCGTCAATAAGAAGGTCAGAGGGATACAGTAAACCAGCAGTGAAGCATCGGAATCTATAGCTAGTGTCACAGGAATGGTTCAAAACATAGTCAGTAAGAAGAGTCAGTCTTTTTGTCCTTAGGTCGGCATTGTGCCTTTTGTATGTAATTCCGATGCAATTTCTGTGTTTCATCGCCAATAAGAAGGTTCAAGGGATACAGTAAACCTGGAGTGAAGCATCGGAATCTATAACTAGTGTCACAGGAATGGTTCAAAACATAGACAGTAAGGAGAGTCAGTCTTCTTGTACTTATGTCGGCATTGTGCCTTTTGTATTTAATTCCGATGCAATTACTGTGTTTCATCGTCAATAAGAAGGTCTAAGGAATACAGTAAACCTAAAGTGAAGCATCGGAATCTATAACTACTGTCACAGGAATGGTTCACAACATAGACAGTAAGAAGAGTCAGCCTTCTTTTACTTAAGTCGGTATTGTGCCTTTTGTATTTAATTCTGATGCAAATTCTGTGTTTCATCGTCAATAAGAAGGTCAGAGGGATACAGTAAACCTGAAGTGTAGCATCGGAATCTAGAACTAGTGTCACAGGATTGGTTCAAAGCATTGACAGTAAGAAGAGTCAGTTTTCCTGTACTTAAGTCGGCATTGTGCCTTTTGTATTTAATTCCGATGCAGTTTCTGTGTTTCATCGTCAATAAGAAGGTTCAAGGGATACAGTAAACCTGGAGTGAAGCATCGTAATCTATAACTAGTGTCACAGGAATGGTTCAAAACATAGTCAGTAAGAAGAGTCAGTCTTCTTGTACTTAAGTCGGCATTGTGCTTTTGTATTTAATTCCGTTGCAATTTCTATGTTTCATCGTCAAAAAGAAATTCCGAGGGATACAGTAAACCTGGAGTGAGGCATCAGAATCTATAACTAGTGTCACAGGAACGGTTTTAAACATAGACAGTAAGAAGAGTCAGTCTTCTTGTACTTAAGTCGGCATTGTGCCTTTTGTTCTTCATTCCGATGCAATTTCTGTGTTTCATCGTGAATAAGAAGGTCGATGGGATACAGTAGACCTGAATTGAAGCATCGGAATCCATAACTAGAATCACAGGAATGGTTCAAAGCATAGACAGTAAGAAGAGTCAGTCTTCTTGAACTATAGTCGGCATTGTGCCTTTTGTATTTAATTCCGATGCAATTTCTGTGTTTCTTCGTCATAAGAAGGTCCAAGGGATACAGTAAACCTGAAGTGAAGCATCGGAATTATAAACTGGTCTCACAGGAATGGTTCAAAACATAGACAGTAAGATGAGTCAGTCTTCTTGTATTTTGGCCTTCATTGTGACTTATGTATTTAATTCCGATGCAATTTCTCTGTTTCATCGTCAATAAGAAGGTCCAAGGGACACAGGAAACCTGAAGTGAAGCATCGGAATCTAAAAGTCGTCTCACAGGAAAGGTTCAAAACATAGACAGTAAGAAGTGTCAGCCTTATTGTACTTAAGTCAGCATTGTGCCTTTTGTGTTTGATTCCGATGCAATTTCTGTGTTTCATCGTGAATACGAAGGTCCAAGGGGTACAGTAAACCTGAGGTGAAGTATCGGAATCTAAAATTGGTCTCACAGGAGAGATTCAAAACATAGACAGTAAGAAGGGTCAGTCTTCTTGTACTTAAGTCGGCATTGTGCCTTTTGTATTTAATTCCGATGTGATTTATGTGTTTCATCGTCAATCAGAAGGTCAGAGGGATACAGTAAACCTGAAGTGAAGCATCGGAATCTATAACTAGTGTCACAGGAATGGTTCTAATCATAGGCAGTAAGGAGAGTCAGTCTCTTTGTACTTAAGTCGGCATTGTGCCTTTTGTGTTTAATTCCGATGCAATTTCTGTGTTTCTTCGTCAATAAGAAGGTCCAAGAGATACAGTAAACCTGAAGTGAAGCATCGGAATCTATAGCTAGTGCCACAGGAATGGTTCAATACATAGCCGGTAAGGAGAGTCAATCATCTTGTACTTAAGTAGGCATTGGGGCTTTTCTATTTAATTCCGTTGGTTTTTCTGTGTTTCATTGTGAATAAGAAGGTCAGAGGGATACAGTAAACCTGGAGTGAAGCATCGTGATCTATAACTAGAGTCAATGGAATGGTTCAAAACATAGTCAGTAAGAAGAGTCAGTCTTCTTGTACTTAAGTCGGCATTGCGCCTTTTGTATTTAATTCCGATGCTATTTCTGTGTTTCATCGTCAATAAGAAGGTCCAAGGGATACAGTAAACCTGAAGTGAAGCATCGGAATCTATAACTAGTGTCACAGGAATGGTTCAAATCATAGACAGTAAAAAAAGTCAGTCGTCTTGTACTTAAGTCGGCATTGTGCCTTTTCTATTTAATTCCGATGCAATTTCTGTGTTACATCGTGAATAAGAAGGTCAGAGGGATACAGTAAACATGAAGTGAAGCATCCGAATCTATAACTGTTGTCACAGGAATGGTTCAAAGCATAGTCAGTAAAAAGAATCAGTCTTCTTGTACTTAAGTCGGATTGTGCGTTTTGTAATTAATTCCGATGCAATTTCTGTGTTGCATCGTCAATAAGGAGGTCCAAGGGATACAGTGAACCTGAAGCGAAGCATCGGAATCTATAACTAGTGTCACAGGAATGGTTCAAAACATAGTCAGTAAGAACAGTCAGTCTTCTTGCCCTTAAGTCGGCATTGTGCCTTTTGTATTTAATTCCGATGCAATTTCTGTGTTTCATCCTCAACAAGAAGGTCCAAGGGATACAGTAAACCTGGAGTGTAGCATCGGAATCTATAACTAGTGTCACAGGAATGGTTCAAACATAGGCAGTAGGAAGAGTCAGTCTTCTTGTACTGAAGTCGGCATTGTGCCTTTTGTATTTAATTCCGATGCAATTTCTGTGTTTCATCAACAAAAACAAGGTCAGAGGGATGCAGTAAACCTGAAGTGAAGCATCGGAATCCAAAACTAGTGTCACAGGAATGGTTCAAAACATAGACAGTAACAATAGTCAGTCTTCTTGTACTTAAGTCGATATTGTGCCTTTTGTATTTAAATCCGATGCAATTTCTGTGTTTCATCGTCAATAAGAAGGTCAGAGGGATACAGTAAACCAGAAGTGAAGCATCGGAATCTATAGCTAGTGTCACAGGAATGGTTCAAAACATAGTCAGTAAGAAGAGTCAGTCTTTTCGTCCTTAGGTCGGCATTGTGCCTTTTGTATTTAATTCCGATGCAATTTCTGTGTTTCATCGCCAATAAGAAGGTCCAAGGGATACAGTAAACCTGAAGTGAAGCATCGGAATTATAAACTGGTCTCACAGGAATGGTTCAAAACATAGACAGTAAGATGAGTCAGTCTTCTTGTATTTTGGCCTTCATTGTGACTTATGTATTTAATTCCGATGCAATTTCTCTGTTTCATCGTCAATAAGAAGGTCCAAGGGACACAGGAAACCTGAAGTGAAGCATCGGAATCTAAAAGTCGTCTCACAGGAAAGGTTCAAATCATAGACAGTAAGAAGTGTCAGCCTTATTGTACTTAAGTCAGCATTGTCCCTTTTGTGTTTGATTCCGATGCAATATCTGTGTTTCATCGTGAATACGAAGGTCCAAGGGGTACAGTAAACCTGAGGTGAAGTATCGGAATCTAAAACTGGTCTCACAGGAGAGATTCAAAACATAGACAGTAAGAAGGGTCAGTCTTCTTGTACTTAAGTCGGCATTGTGCCTTTTGTATTTAATTCCGATGTGATTTATGTGTTTCATCGTCAATCAGAAGGTCAGAGGGATACAGTAAACCTGAAGTGAAGCATCGGAATCTATAACTAGTGTCACAGGAATGGTTCTAATCATAGGCAGTAAGGAGAGTCAGTCTCTTTGTACTTAAGTCGGCATTGTGCCTTTTGTGTTTAATTCCGATGCAATTTCTGTGTTTCTTCGTCAATAAGAAGGTCCAAGAGATACAGTAAACCTGAAGTGAAGCATCGGAATCTATAGCTAGTGCCACAGGAATGATTCAATACATAGCCGGTAAGGAGAGTCAATCATCTTGTACTTAAGTAGGCATTGGGGCTTTTCTATTTAATTCCGTTGGATTTTCTGTGTTTCATTGTCAATAAGAAGGTCAGAGGGATACAGTAAACCTGGAGTGAAGCATCGTGATCTATAACTAGAGTCAATGGAATGGTTCAAAACATAGTCAGTAAGAAGAGTCAGTCTTCTTGTACTTAAGTCGGCATTGCGCCTTTTGTATTTAATTCCGATGTTATTTCTGTGTTTCATCGTCAATAAGAAGGTCCAAGGGATACAGTAAACCTGAAGTGAAGCATCGGAATCTATAACTAGTGTCACAGGAATGGTTCAAATCATAGACAGTAAAAAAAGTCAGTCGTCTTGTACTTAAGTCGGCATTGTGCCTTTTCTATTTAATTCCGATGCAATTTCTGTGTTACATCGTGAATAAGAAGGTCAGAGGGATACAGTAAACATGAAGTGAAGCATCCGAATCTATAACTGTTGTCACAGGAATGGTTCAAAGCATAGTCAGTAAAAAGAATCAGTCTTCTTGTACTTAAGTCGGATTGTGCGTTTTGTAATTAATTCCGATGCAATTTCTGTGTTGCATCGTCAATAAGGAGGTCCAAGGGATACAGTGAACCTGAAGCGAAGCATCGGAATCTATAACTAGTGTCACAGGAATGGTTCAAAACATAGTCAGTAAGAACAGTCAGTCTTCTTGCCCTTAAGTCAGCATTGTGCCTTTTGTATTTAATTCCGATGCAATTTCTGTGTTTCATCGTCAATAAGAAGGTCCAAGGGATACAGTAAACCTGGAGTGTAGCATCGGAATCTATAACTAGTGTCACAGGAATGGTTCAAACATAGGCAGTAGGAAGAGTCAGTCTTCTTGTACTGAAGTCGGCATTGTGCCTTTTGTATTTAATTCCGATGCAATTTCTGTGTTTCATCGTGAATAAGAAGGTCGATGGGATACAGTAGACCTGAATTGAAGCATCGGAATCTATAACTAGAATCACAGGAATGGTTCAAAACATAGACAGTAAGAAGAGTCAGTCTTTTTGAACTAAAGTCGGCATTGTGCCTTTTGTATTTAATTCCGATGCAATTTCTATGTTTCATCGTCAAAAAGAAATTCCGAGGGATACAGTAAACCTGGAGTGAGGCATCAGAATCTATAACTAGTGTCACAGGAACGGTTTTAAACATAGACAGTAAGAAGAGTCAGTCTTCTTGTACTTAAGTCGGCATTGTGCCTTTTGTTCTTCATTCCGATGCAATTTCTGTGTTTCATCGTGAATAAGAAGGTCGATGGGATACAGTAGACCTGAATTGAAGCATCGGAATCCATAACTAGAATCACAGGAATGGTTCAAAGCATAGACAGTAAGAAGAGTCAGTCTTCTTGAACTATAGTCGGCATTGTGCCTTTTGTATTTAATTCCGATGCAATTTCTGTGTTTCTTCGTCAATAAGAAGGTCCAAGGGATACAGTAAACCTGAAGTGAAGCATCGGAATTATAAACTGGTCTCACAGGAATGGTTCAAAACATAGACAGTAAGATGAGTCAGTCTTCTTGTATTTTGGCCTTCATTGTGACTTATGTATTTAATTCCGATGCAATTTCTCTGTTTCATCGTCAATAAGAAGGTCCAAGGGACACAGGAAACCTGAAGTGAAGCATCGGAATCTAAAAGTCGTCTCACAGGAAAGGTTCAAAACATAGACAGTAAGAAGTGTCAGCCTTATTGTACTTAAGTCAGCATTGTGCCTTTTGTGTTTGATTCCGATGCAATTTCTGTGTTTCATCGTGAATACGAAGGTCCAAGGGGTACAGTAAACCTGAGGTGAAGTATCGGAATCTAAAATTGGTCTCACAGGAGAGATTCAAAACATAGACAGTAAGAAGGGTCAGTCTTCTTGTACTTAAGTCGGCATTGTGCCTTTTGTATTTAATTCCGATGTGATTTATGTGTTTCATCGTCAATCAGAAGGTCAGAGGGATACAGTAAACCTGAAGTGAAGCATCGGAATCTATAACTAGTGTCACAGGAATGGTTCTAATCATAGGCAGTAAAGAGAGTCAGTCTCTTTGTACTTAAGTCGGCATTGTGCCTTTTGTGTTTAATTCCGATGCAATTTCTGTGTTTCTTCGTCAATAAGAAGGTCCAAGAGATACAGTAAACCTGAAGTGAAGCATCGGAATCTATAGCTAGTGCCACAGGAATGGTTCAATACATAGCCGGTAAGGAGAGTCAATCATCTTGTACTTAAGTAGGCATTGGGGCTTTTCTATTTAATTCCGTTGGATTTTCTGTGTTTCATTGTGAATAAGAAGGTCAGAGGGATACAGTAAACCTGGAGTGAAGCATCGTGATCTATAACTAGAGTCAATGGAATGGTTCAAAACATAGTCAGTAAGAAGTGTCAGTCTTCTTGTACTTAAGTCGGCATTGCGCCTTTTGTATTTAATTCCGATGCTATTTCTGTGTTTCATCGTCAATAAGAAGGTCCAAGGGATACAGTAAACCTGAAGTGAAGCATCGGAATCTATAACTAGTGTCACAGGAATGGTTCAAATCATAGACAGTAAAAAAAGTCAGTCGTCTTGTACTTAAGTCGGCATTGTGCCTTTTCTATTTAATTCCGATGCAATTTCTGTGTTACATCGTGAATAAGAAGGTCAGAAGGATACAGTAAACATGAAGTGAAGCATCCGAATCTATAACTGTTGTCACAGGAATGGTTCAAAGCATAGTCAGTAAAAAGAATCAGTCTTCTTGTACTTAAGTCGGATTGTGCGTTTTGTAATTAATTCCGATGCAATTTCTGTGTTGCATCGTCAATAAGGAGGTCCAAGGGATACAGTGAACCTGAAGCGAAGCATCGGAATCTATAACTAGTGTCACAGGAATGGTTCAAAACATAGTCAGTAAGAACAGTCAGTCTTCTTGCCCTTAAGTCGGCATTGTGCCTTTTGTATTTAATTCCGATGCAATTTCTGTGTTTCATCGTCAACAAGAAGGTCCAAGGGATACAGTAAACCTGGAGTGTAGCATCGGAATCTATAACTAGTGTCACAGGAATGGTTCAAACATAGGCAGTAGGAAGAGTCAGTCTTCTTGTACTGAAGTCGGCATTGTGCCTTTTGTATTTAATTCCGATGCAATTTCTGTGTTTCATCAACAAAAACAAGGTCAGAGGGATGCAGTAAACCTGAAGTGAAGCATCGGAATCCAAAACTAGTGTCACAGGAATGGTTCAAAACATAGACAGTAGGAATAGTCAGTCTTCTTGTACTTAAGTCGATATTGTGCCTTTTGTATTTAAATCCGATGCAATTTCTGTGTTTCATCGTCAATAAGAAGGTCAGAGGGATACAGTAAACCAGAAGTGAAGCATCGGAATCTATAGCTAGTGTCACAGGAATGGTTCAAAACATAGTCAGTAAGAAGAGTCAGTCTTTTCGTCCTTAGGTCGGCATTGTGCCTTTTGTATTTAATTCCGATGCAATTTCTGTGTTTCATCGTCAATAAGAAGGTCCAAGGGATACAGTAAACCTGAAGTGAAGCATCGGAATTATAAACTGGTCTCACAGGAATGGTTCAAAACATAGACAGTAAGATGAGTCAGTCTTCTTGTATTTTGGCCTTCATTGTGACTTATGTATTTAATTCCGATGCAATTTCTCTGTTTCATCGTCAATAAGAAGGTCCAAGGGACACAGGAAACCTGAAGTGAAGCATCGGAATCTAAAAGTCGTCTCACAGGAAAGGTTCAAATCATAGACAGTAAGAAGTGTCAGCCTTATTGTACTTAAGTCAGCATTGTCCCTTTTGTGTTTGATTCCGATGCGATTTCTGTGTTTCATCGTGAATACGAAGGTCCAAGGGGTACAGTAAACCTGAGGTGAAGTATCGGAATCTAAAACTGGTCTCACAGGAGAGATTCAAAACATAGACAGTAAGAAGGGTCAGTCTTCTTGTACTTAAGTCGGCATTGTGCCTTTTGTATTTAATTCCGATGTGATTTATGTGTTTCATCGTCAATCAGAAGGTCAGAGGGATACAGTAAACCTGAAGTGAAGCATCGGAATCTATAACTAGTGTCACAGGAATGGTTCTAATCATAGGCAGTAAGGAGAGTCAGTCTCTTTGTACTTAAGTCGGCATTGTGCCTTTTGTGTTTAATTCCGATGCAATTTCTGTGTTTCTTCGTCAATAAGAAGGTCCAAGAGATACAGTAAACCTGAAGTGAAGCATCGGAATCTATAGCTAGTGCCACAGGAATGATTCAATACATAGCCGGTAAGGAGAGTCAATCATCTTGTACTTAAGTAGGCATTGGGGCTTTTCTATTTAATTCCGTTGGATTTTCTGTGTTTCATTGTCAATAAGAAGGTCAGAGGGATACAGTAAACCTGGAGTGAAGCATCGTGATCTATAACTAGAGTCAATGGAATGGTTCAAAACATAGTCAGTAAGAAGAGTCAGTCTTCTTGTACTTAAGTCGGCATTGCGCCTTTTGTATTTAATTCCGATGTTATTTCTGTGTTTCATCGTCAATAAGAAGGTCCAAGGGATACAGTAAACCTGAAGTGAAGCATCGGAATCTATAACTAGTGTCACAGGAATGGTTCAAATCATAGACAGTAAAAAAAGTCAGTCGTCTTGTACTTAAGTCGGCATTGTGCCTTTTCTATTTAATTCCGATGCAATTTCTGTGTTACATCGTGAATAAGAAGGTCAGAGGGATACAGTAAACATGAAGTGAAGCATCCGAATCTATAACTGTTGTCACAGGAATGGTTCAAAGCATAGTCAGTAAAAAGAATCAGTCTTCTTGTACTTAAGTCGGATTGTGCGTTTTGTAATTAATTCCGATGCAATTTCTGTGTTGCATCGTCAATAAGGAGGTCCAAGGGATACAGTGAACCTGAAGCGAAGCATCGGAATCTATAACTAGTGTCACAGGAATGGTTCAAAACATAGTCAGTAAGAACAGTCAGTCTTCTTGCCCTTAAGTCAGCATTGTGCCTTTTGTATTTAATTCCGATGCAATTTCTGTGTTTCATCGTCAATAAGAAGGTCCAAGGGATACAGTAAACCTGGAGTGTAGCATCGGAATCTATAACTAGTGTCACAGGAATGGTTCAAACATAGGCAGTAGGAAGAGTCAGTCTTCTTGTACTGAAGTCGGCATTGTGCCTTTTGTATTTAATTCCGATGCAATTTCTGTGTTTCATCGTGAATAAGAAGGTCGATGGGATACAGTAGACCTGAATTGAAGCATCGGAATCTATAACTAGAATCACAGGAATGGTTCAAAACATAGACAGTAAGAAGAGTCAGTCTTTTTGAACTAAAGTCGGCATTGTGCCTTTTGTATTTAATTCCGATGCAATTTCTGTGTTTCTTCGTCAATAAGAAG